>NW_016823701.1:217171-240421 GCF_001698545.2 Rhinopithecus bieti
AAAATAAAATAAAATAAAATAAAATAAAATAAAATGCCAAAGTCATTTTTTAAAGTAATCAAAAGAAGAAGACACAGACCTGGCTAACTTCAGGTCTAAGGTAGACCTTAAGAGATTAAGACAATTTCTATGCTGTATGAACTACAGTGTTTTTCTTGACATTTATTCTGTTTTATTAAAGCAAAATTTAAAATCATGATGAAATATTTTAAAAATACAATTCTTTCACTTACTTTTTCATCTTTTATAGTTACATAAAGGTAAACCTCAAATGTATCTTCTTCCACAGCACATAATCTGGCTTCCACCTGGGTAGTTGCTAAATAGCATAAATGAAAACACAAATTAGCTGATGTTAAAAGTATATTTGAAACAATCATGACTATTTCTCACCTAGTAACCTCTGCTAACCACTTAAGAGTGCCCAAATGGCTTCCTCGGGCAGGACCAGGGGGAGCATGTTAGGAAAAGGCACTCCTGAATGTGGAGTGGATCATGAGTCCTGTCCCTGTCAACAGGTTCCTGTGCCGCCCTGTGAATACCTCCTCAAGTATAGCTCCTGGTATTCTCTTCTCCTCCACTCCTCCCAAACCCAGATTTCCAGTGCCAGGCCTTCATCTGAGGTCCGTTCTACCCTGCAAAGCCCCACGGAGTGCAGCACCCGGCTACTCCCTTAGAGACTCAAAACCCCACAGCAGCAGCATCACTGCCACCTACCAGGCGCTGTGCTAAGTCCTTTAGAAACCTTCTTTCACTGAGTTCTTACCACTACCTTCAAGGTAAGTACAGTGGTCACATCATAGGCAAGGAGACCAGACTCAGAGGCTAAGTCACTTGCCTGAGCCACTGCGGACTAGATGGCCGGCCTTCTCCAAACTCGCATTCTCATCTCCTAGTAGCCCCCGTGGCTCACAGGGGCCAAAACTCCAGTCCCAGTGACCTCTCAGCCTCCCACTGCTCCCAGGTCAAAGGATCTGGCTCCTCCTCTACCCAGACAACGGCACAGCATAGGAGAGGGGCCAGGACCCAACGAGGTACCAGGCAGCACCACAGGCATTTCCCACCCACCAACCCTCTCACTGAGACCTGGTATCTGACTGCCAGGGGTTAAGACAGATCCCACAAAATACACTGTTTATAGTCACTGATATAAAATAAAAAGAACAGCTGAAGACATTTTATTCATCTTAAATTAGCAGTAATGAATATTACATAATAAATATCGATTTACTATCTCTTGCTCACTAAAAATGCTAGGTTTTTCAACAATTGCTGGTCCAATAAAATCCACATGAATTTATTTTGCAGTGCCACAGCTTTTATGCAAACAGAGGCAAGCATTATTACTGTGTAAGGGTTCCCTTGTACAAACAGCCCCCTGCTGATCTTAGCTGTAAATTACCGACTACCACAGTCACTAGGGGCGCAGAGTTACTGTGGCACTTGAGCTGGAAGAAGCCCCAGGTAGCTCAGGGAACTCCTCTGAGGAGGGCTGTTTGGCCAACAGGGGCATCTCCAACCCCCTCCAGCAGCAGAAGCTGAGGCCTCTGTGGGTGTCACTTCCAGGCAGGCCGCAGTGATCAGGCACTGGCTTACCTTTGAGAAGGTTCTGAAAGTACTGAATAGCTGCACTGTCCCACTTCTTGGCAGGTCTGGAACAGTGAACAGATGCAACTTCATTACATAAAAATCTGAGGCTAGCACACCAACAGCGTTTTGTAAACCATACACTGGACGTTTCTCGTACTACATATGGAACATGTGATGCAGATGACGGGGCACCTGGCGCTGGCCCTGCTCTGGGGGTGAGGATCCCACTGTATCCTGCAACACGCTCTTCTCAACACTGTCAGCTGCACTGGTGCAGACTCAAAGCACAGAGGTGCCACTGAGAATGACCTGTGCTCACCACTGCACTGTCTGTCACGACACCACCATCCCCAGACAAATCAGTCTCCCCAGCCAGAACACAAGGTCCTGGGACAGGGATCCTAAGTGTGCAGCGTCTAGCACAGTCTGGCACAGAGAGGGCACAACACATGCTGGTACATCAACACCCTCACAGGCAGTCGTGGGAGAGCCAGATACTATCTTTGTTTCATTTTCGTTTTTTGAGACAGGGTCTCTCTCTGTTACCTAGGCTGGAGTGCAGTAGCATGAACACAGCTTACTGCAGCCTTGAACTCCTGGGTTCAAGGGATCCTCTCATCTCAGCCTCCCGAGTAGCTAGGACTACAGGTGTGCTACACCACACCCAGCGATTAAAAAAATTTTTTTTATACAGAGAGGGTCTAGCTATATTGCCCAGGCTGGTCTCAAACTCCTGGGCTCAAGCGATCCCCCTGCCTTGGCCTCCCAAAGTGCTGGGATTACAGGCATGAGCTAACACAGTGAGTCTCAGCTACTATAAAACTACTGTTCCTCACTCTGCTGACCCTAGCACCCTCTCACTGGCTCCCATTTTACCCCTATCATCTTGTCCTTTCTGCATCTTTCTTAGGCTTTGCAAAGAAAATTGTAGGAAAAGTTGTAGAAAGTGGGGAAAGAGGAGAAACTTGGAAGCAAGGAAAAAAATAAAATGTAAGGTCAGAATGACATTTTATGTTTCTTCTGATTTTATGTACCAGAGATGCCACCACCATCCTCCAAGAATTATTTTAAAGATCAAATGAGATAATGTACATAGAACACTTAGCCCAGTGCCTGGATATAATCATTACTCAAAATGTTGGTTATTTTATTCTTATAAGAAAGATATTAAGCAATTCAAGAGAATTACAAAGGATTTATAAAAGGCAGTAAAGGTAGTGGTTCTAAAACCTTGTTACACACAAAGAATTACCTAATACTTAGCTTTTCTAAAAAAGCAAAATGTAGAAGATTAATAATAATGACAAGGCAAACAACCCAAGAGAAAACCCAAACTAACACATGAACAGGCAAATCAGCCAGTCTCTCCCTCTCTCACACAGAATAACCACATGAGTCAGTCTCTCTCCCTCTCACACACACAGAATAACCCCATCAGCCAGTCTCTCCCTCTCACACACAGAATAACCCCATCAGCCAGTCTCTCTCCTTTTCTCACACAGAATAACCCCATCAGCCAGTCTCTCTCCCTCTCTCACACACACAGAATAACCACATCAGCCAGTCTCTCTCCCTTTCTCACACACACAGAATAACCACATCAGCCAGTCTCTCCCTCTCTCTCACACACAGAATAACCCACATCAGCCAGTCTCTCCCTCTCTCACACAGAATAACCACATCAGCCAGTCTCTCTCCCTCTCACACACACAGAATAACCACATCAGCCAGTCTCTCTCTCTTACACACACAGAATAACCACATCAGCCAGTCTCTCTCTCTTACACACACAGAATAACCACATCAGCCAGTCTCTCTCCCTCTCTCTCACACACACAATAATCACATGAAGACATAACCAGCTTTGCAAGTCAGAAAAATACAAATTAAATCAAAACACCATTTTCACTGAGCAAACAAGCAGAAATTAGAAAGCCTAATGATATTCAATATTGTGTGGGAGTAACAGTGCTTTCCATACCCCAATGATGGCAGTATCAATTGCTAGTCTTTTTGAAGGGGAATTTGACAAAATCTATACAACTATAATACACATGTTAAAAGGGTGTTCTGGATAAAGCACAAACACAAAGGTATCAGATGTCAAAGAAGGTGACCAAACCCAGTAGGCCCTTCCCTGAGGGCATCCTAGGGTGGGTGGGGAAAGGCCCAGAAGCCCACATTTGTTCCCAGAAGGGCCCATGCAGAGGGGCAAGAGAGGACCGACTGCCTCTGAGGGGAGCTGGGCTGCACACACAGGGGCCCAATCATGCCTGGAGGGTGGGCAGTGGGCCGCTCTGAAAGACAGCAGTACAGGGGGCAGGGGCTGCTGAGTGCAGGAAATCCCACTCCCAGAGCCTTTTGTGAGCAGTGGGGTGGACTGGCTGGAGGGCGGCGTGGTAGGGCGCACTGGCCTCAGCAGGGACTTATCCTCACATCAGTGTAGACGCCACACCAGCCACAAGAGTGATGCACTCACCACCACCACGAAACTGTGGGTGCTGGGGGCTGGGGTGAGTGGAGAATGGGAAGGTCACCAAACAGCCCATGAAGGCAGTTTCTGAGTTCAGAGTACACAGTGCAACGTGGCATGCCAGTGGAGTCGGAACTGGGCTGCTCCCTGTGGCTTTTCCTTTCATAATGCCGTCATCCCAGAAGCGGAGGAGAAGAGGAGTACCAGGTAGAAGGATGGGGCTGACGTCTCTACAGACCACAGGAGGCAGAAGTCAGGCTACTCGGTAGTGCTCATTCAAGACAGCAGACATGGCACCTGCACCTGAGAGGGAACTGCCCAGGGCAGGGATCTGTCCTGTACAAACACTAGCGATGTAGTCAAACTCTAGAAAAAGGGAGCAAAGATGGGGTGCAGGGCACATGTATATATACGCCTCTAGGTCTGTGTATTTTATACGGATTTATCTGTATTCTTTTCTTTTCTTTTTTTTTTTTGAGACGGAGTCTCACTCTGTCGCCCAGGCTGGAGTACAGTGGTGCGATCTTGGCTCACTGCAACCTCTGCCTCCTGGGTTCAAGCGATTCTCCTGCCTCGGTCTCCCAAGCAGCTGGGATTACAGGCACGCACCACTGCGCCTGGCTAATTTTTGTATTTTTAGTAAAGATGGACTTCACCATGTTGGCCAGGCTGGTCTCGAACTCCTGACACCAAGTGATCCGCCGCCTTGGCCTCCCCAAAGTGCTGGGATTACAGGCATGAGCCACCAGGCCCAGCCAGATTCATCCATATTCCTACGGGACTGTACTGTGCAAATGGTTTGGAAACAACCTAGTGGCTACCCAGAGGGGAATGATTAAATACAGCAAGTATGTCAATCACATCCACCCAGGAAAAAGACTAAAAGTAGAAAGAAGAGATATGTATGTTGACAAAGAGTTTCAACATACTTTTTTTTTTTTGAGATGGAGTTTCACTCTTGTTGCCCAGGCTGGAGTGCAATGGTGTGATTTCGGCTCACTGCAACCTCCACCTTCCGGGTTCAAGCAATTCTCCTGCCTCAGCCTCCTGAGAAGCTGGGATTACAGATGCCCACCACCACACCAGGCTAATTTTGTATTTTTAGTAGAGACAGGGTTTCGCCATGTTGGTCAGGCTGGTCTTGAACTCCTGACCTCAGGTGATTCCCATACCTTGGCCTCCCAAAGTGCTGGAATTACAGGTGTAAGCCACCGCAACTGGCCTCAACATACATTATTAATTCTGCAAATAAGACAGTAAGTTCTAATTTTTGTTAAAAGCTCCACACAGGTAAGCGTGTGTAAAAGCACTGACAAAGGCCACAAGTTCAGGGCTGGAAAAGATCACAGAGGCCTCCCAGGAGGAAGGATGTGGGCCTGGAGAAAATTGCAATGGACTCTTTTATAATGCTCCATGGGCCCAGCACAGTGGTTCGTGCCTGGAATCCCAGCACTTTGGGAGGCCAAGGTGGGAGGATCACTTAAGCCCAGAAGTTTGAAACCAGCCTGGGCAAGATAGTGAGACCCTATCTCAAAAAAAGAAAGCAAGAAGGGAGGGAGGGAGAAGAGGGGAGGGGAGGGGGAAAAAGGGGAGGGGAGTTAGCTGGGTATGGTGGTGTGTGCCTGTAGTCCCAGCTATTTGGGAGGCTGAGGTGGGAGGACTGCTGGAACCCAGGAGGGTGAAGCTGCAATGAGCCATGATCATGCAACTGCACTACAGCCCAGGCAACAGGGCGAGACCCTGTCTCAAAAAGTGTGTGTGTGTGTGTGTGTGTGTGTACACATATGTATAATGCTCCATGATCCTATGTTCTATGAATATTTTTCTTTACAGTTAATTTATTACTTTTTATAAGTTTGAAACAAAGGCAAGAAGCACAGAGCTCAGGCCCTGCTCCAAACCCTCTCAACCACAGCCAGGTCAGCCAAACACTGACTCAGAAGCCCCTCCTGAAGAACAGAGACCTCCTGCTCAGCACTTCTACAGAGGAACTGGCTTCACAGAAACATCGTGCACTTGATAGAAGGCTTTTACTAATGATTTGAAGGATTTAAGAAGTTGTACTTACACAATGTCAGTACTGTCTCGGCAGAAGTCAATGTGTAATGTGACAGGCTTTGTGCAGTACAGGCTGAATTTTTTTGCTCTATAGGGAAGCTGCATAAACGATTCCACTACAACTCGGATGCTAAAAAGTGAAACAGAAACAGCTCCATTATATAGAAAATTATATACAACATATTCCATTACAGTGCACCTATTAATATACTTAATGTAAAACAAAACACACAAACAACAATTCTTTCTGTTTCTAATATAGCCACCAACAGTACCTGGAGACATTTGGTCAAGAGGGAAAAACTGTTTCTTGGGAGATTGAAAAAAATCATACTCTTTTGATACATAAAGCATGGATATGGTACATAGATAGCATATCAGTGAAATTGACATTTCATGATCTAGGGGTAGGAGTTTAGGAAAAAAATGTCTTAAGAAAGCTCCTGGCCAGGCACAGTGGCTCATGCCTGTAATCCCAGCATGTTGGGAGGCTGAGTCAGGCAGATCACCTAGGTCAGGAGTTCAAGATCAGCCTGGCCAACATGGTGAAACACTGTCTCTACTAAAACTACAAAAAATTAGGCGGGCGTGGTGGTGCGCTCCTATAATCCCAGCTACTCAAGAGGTTGGGGCAGGAGAATCGCTTGAACCTGGGAGGCAGAGTTTGCAGTGAACTGAGATCGTGCCATTGCACTCCAGCTTGGGCAACAAAAGTGAAACTCTGTCTCAAACAAGCAAACAAAACAAACAAACAAGGTCTAATAAGGCTCCTTAGGTGGACAAATACTGGATACTAATGAACATACCTGTAAAGCAAATTCTATTCAAGATTTTCTAAATATCAATCTCAATATATGACCAAAATTACCTTAAAAGTTTCTGTAAATGAACAGACGTTTTAATAATTAGTATTTGCCAGCTTTGCACTAAAGAGCTGCAGGACTGAGATTTTTAAATAGTAAGTTTGGCAATTTAATTTTCATTCTTCTTCAGCAAACGACAGAGCATTTTATTTTTACATTTTTTTCTTTGTAGAGTCCGGGTCTCACTATGCTGCCCAGGCTGGTCTTGAACTCCTGGCCTCAAGCGATCCTCCTGCCTTGGCCTTCCAAAGTGCTGGGATTACAGGTATGAGCCACCACTCCTGGCCGAAAAACCACTTCAACATACTATTTCCACATGAACTGGCTTTCTTTCCAGGGTTCCTATTATGCCCTGTCTGGGCAGCCTGGCCATCTTCTGTCTCAGACAGGTTAGGGAAAGGTAGCTGCATCCATGGGCCCCTGAAGTCTCCTCAAGCTCTAATCATACGATTTTCTCACCCAAAACAAACTAAATGTAAAACACCAAATGCAAAAAGAAAAGCTCCCCAAACAGTTAAACACAATAATTGTTTTTGCAGTGATTATGGTCGTATGAGATGCAGGATCACAAGCTCGAATGGTACCTACTCTTACATTAAGTACTGTAAATTCCCAATGTCTGATAAGCATGCCTGCCATGAAATTTTTCTGTTCAATAGAAACCTCCTGGCCGGGCGCAGTGGCTTACGCCTGTAGCTCAGCATTTTGGGAGGATGAGGCAGGTGGATAACCTGAGGTTAGGAGTTCAAGACCAGCCTGGCCAACATGGCGAAACCCCATCTCTACTAAAAATACAAAAATTAGCTGGATGTGGTGGCACATGTCTGTAGTCCCAGCTACTTGGGAGACTGAGGCAGGAGAATCACTTGAACTGGGAGGCAGAGACTGCAGTGAGCCAAGATCACACCACTGCACTCCAGCCTGGGGGACAGAGTGAAACTCCGTTTCAAAAAAACAAAACAAAAAAACCAGACACCTCTTATTGCAATCAAGTCTATTTGGTATTGCTCTTTCTCAGTGAAATCAGAATTCTCATATTTATTAAACTGACATCCTCTTACTCTGGGATGGGAAACTATGGAAAAATCATCAGAAAACACCAAGACCGACTTGTTGCTGGGGTTTTCTAATGAACTATGAAGTATGGTACCAGAAGCAGTGAAGGCTGCACAGCGCCATCTAGGCACCAGCTCATTCTGAGCCATTTCCCAACCTCACTGATGGTCACACCCTCCCTCTCTTAAGCAGGACAACCAGGAACACCTACGTGAGTACAAGCTCTGCTCTCTGCAATGCTGAGACTATGCCAGCAACACCTCTTCTGTGGAGAGGCATTTCTCTCTACCTCCTGGAAGTGTCTTTCTTGCAGCCAAGCCTCCCTAAAGGGCATAAGGAAACTGAGTACAGGCAGGAGAGCAGCCAGCAAGCAGCACCCAGGAGATGCAGAGAGCAGCCAGGAGATGCAGCGAGAACCCCAGGAAATGCAGAGAGCAGCCAAGAGATGCAGAGAGCACCCAGGAGATGCAGAGAGTATCCCAGGGGGTGCAGAGAGTACCCAAGAGGTGCAGAGAGAACCCAGGAGGTGCAGAGAGAACCCAGGAGGTGCAGAGAGAGCCCCAGGAGATGCAGAGAGTACCCAGGAGACGCAGAGAGCACCCAGGAGATGCAGAGAGCACCCAGGAGACGCAGAGGGTACCCAGGAGACGCAGAGCAGCCAGGAGATGCAGGGAGAACCCTAGGAGATGCAGAGAGCAGCCAGGAGATGCAGAGAGCAGCCATGTGATAAGAGAACCCAGGAGATGCAGAGAGCAGCCAGGAGATGCAGAAAGAACCCCCAGGAGATGCAGGGAGAACCCTAGGAGATGCAGAGAGCAGCCAGGAGACGCAGAAAGTAACCAGGTGATAGAGAGAGAACCCCAGGAGATGCAGAGAGCAGTCACGTGATAGAGAACCCAGGAGATGCAGAGATCAGCCAGGAGATGCAGAGATCAGCCAGGAGATGCAGAGAACATCACCTGAACCTGCCTGCCCTGCCAGGACAGACAGTAGCAGAGGGCCAGAGCCACCTTAGCCTTCATCCTGCCCACCCGCTCTGCCAGTCAGTGGGTGCAGACTTGAAACCCACAAAGCGCCCCTTCTTGAAGTTAAAGAACTCCAGTTTTGTCTTTTCTCAATGGTAGTGACCTCTAGCCCCATACTTTAAAATGGACATTCTCCTTTGAAACTGACATTTGTCTCTGAAAAGAGTGTAAGGTATACATACTTTTTGGATTTGACTGGAATGTTCTTGGCAAAGTCCACAAGGAAACATTCTGCCAGGTACTGGTCTGCGGAAGACATAATTGATTTGACAATGGCCCTGCACCAGCACTTTAGTTCCTCACAATAGACCACACACACCTGCAAAATAAACAGAGTTATTTTTATTTATTTATTTTTTGGAGACAGAGTGTCACTCTGTAGCCCAGTCTGGAGTGCAGTGGCACAATCTCAGCTCACTGCAACCTCCACCTCCCAGGTTCAAGCAATTCTCCTGCCTCAGCCTCCCAAGTAGCTGGGATTACAGGCGCCCACCACCATGCCTGGCTAATTTTTGTATTTTAGTAGAGACGGGGTTTCACCACGTTGCATAAGCTGGTCTCAAACTCCTGACCTCGTGATCCGCCCGCCTCAGCCTCCCAAAGTGCTGGGATTACAGGCGTGAGCCACCGCGCCCAGCCAACAGAAAGGTTTTTTCAGGTCAGTGTTAACATCTCGTCAAAGAACAAGAGAGCTAAAAGGTACTCTTAAAACCATCCCAGTCAACATTCTCCCTTACAGCAGAGGAAAGAGATGCCAGGAGGCCAGGCCTATCCAAGCTGAGTTCCTCTGCCCATAAGAAAACCTCAGGAACACAGGCTGCCTGGGTACTAGGTCACTGTTTTTCTTACTACAATCATTTTCACTCCTTAACTGAGGACAATTTTTAGAAAGTAAAATAAGAAAAATGCATTCCTTTACCTTCTTAAATCAGGAAATAATGCTTAGGAATGATTGTCAATAATGTGTCTGCCCAACAGGAAGCTGCCACCAGACTCATCCTTCCACTCCCTTACCCATGACTCTTTTTTTTTTTTGAGATGTTGTTTTGCTCTTGTTGCCCAGGCTGGAGTGCAACAGTGCAATCTTGGCTCACTGCAACCTCCGCCTCCCGGGTTCAAGCGATTCTCCTGTCTCAGCCTCCCAAGTAGCTGGGATTACAGGTGCATGCCACCAGGCCCAGATAATTTTTGTATTTTTTTTTTAGTAGATACGGGGTTTCATCATATTGGTCAGGATGGTCTCGAACTTCTGACCTCAGGTGATCCACCCACCTCGGCCTCCCAAACTGCTGGGATTACAGGCGTGAGCCACCACACCCAGCCTCCCCATGACTCTTACTGGCCTCTGACATTTGTTTACTATCTGTCATAACTGGACGCTGGCTCCTTGATGACATGGATTTTTGCCTGTTTTGTTTACCACCAAATGCCCGGCACCTAGCACGGTGCCTGACATATACTAAGTCTTCAAATACTACTTGAACCAGGCACGGTGGTACGTGCCTGTAGTCTCAGCTACTTGGGAGGCTGAGGCAGGAGGATCGCTTGAACCCAGGAGCTGGAGGCTGCAGTGGGCTATGATCGCACCACTGCACTCCAGCCTGGGTGGCACAGTGAGACCCTGTCTCAAAAAATAACAGCAATAAAATGTTTTAAAAATAAACTAACTGGGCCAGGCGTGGTGGCTCACACCTGTGGTCCCAGCACTTTGGGAGGCCGAGGTGAGTGGATCACCTGAGCTCAGGAGTTCAAGGCCGGCCTGACCAACATGGAAAAACCCCGTCTCTACTAAAAATACAAAAATCAGCCAGGGATGGTGGCATGTGCCTGTAGTCCCAGCTACCCAGGAGGCTGAGGCAGGAGGATCGCTTGAACCAGGGAGGCAGAGGTTGCAGTGAGCCAAGGATCATGCCACTGCACTCCAGCCTGGGCAACAAAATGAGAGTCTGTCTCAATCAATCAACCAACCAATCAATCAATAAACTACCTGTCTGATGGCTGAATAAGTACAGAGTCCCTGACTTATGATGGTTTAACTTACAATTTTCAACATTATGATGGTGTGAAACTATTGCAATTTTTACATAGTGTGCAGTATTCAATAAAATACATAGATATTTAAACTCTACTATGAAATAGGCTTTGTATTAAGTGATCTTGCCCAACTGTAAGCTAATGTAAGTGTTCTGAGCACATTTAAGTAGGCTAGGGTAAGCTAGGCTGGTCAGCAGGTTAGGTGTATTAAGTGCATTTTTTATTTACAATATCAGGACATAACCTCATCGTAAGTTAAGAAGCATCTGTAAATGCCTGCAGCCCCTTTTAAGGAGAACCACCCGGCAGAGGTGACAACCCTTGGCATCCTGACTGTACCACAGGACTGCCAGGCCACAGCCAACTCAACTAATAAACCGTATGCTAGCCACAGGTTTATAAAGCAGTCCAGCAGGGAGAGCTGTGCTCAAACAGAAAAGAAGGGGACTGATAGAGATTGCTGTCCTCAGGAATGTAAGTTGGAAAATACAGTACAGCCATACTGCAAAGGATAGATTCTAGAGAACCTCACATAACTCAAAACTTGAATAATTCAACAGAAATCCTGACAAAGGATGAAGGGTATTTCTATTTAATGCTGAAATCAAAGCATCCTGTAGAAACACCATGAATAGTTAATAATTTACACAGCCAGTCAACCTTGAAAATGAGGCATGAAAGCCACATTCATTTCATACATCTCCATGAGAGCTCTTCAGTGACCAGGTGCACTGTCAATGAGCATTAATTGTTTGTTGTTTTTGTTTTAGAGACAAGGTCTCATCACTACATTGCCTAGGCTGGACTCGAACTCCTGGGCCCAAGTGGTCTTCCCACCTCAGGCTCCCAAGTAGCTGGGACTGTGGACACATGCCACTGCACCCAGTTCAGCAGTAATATTTTGAAAGGAATCTTTCCTTCTGAGCACAGACCTCAACAGTAAGCTTAACATATTCAGTAAGCCATGCGTGAACAGATATGCTGTCATTCAGGCTTTCTTGTTCCATTTGTAGAGCAGATAGAGTACAGCCAGCATAATCTTTAAGGGTCACAGGACTTTTGGAATGGTAAATGAGCACTGGCTTCAACTTAAAAGTCGTCAGCTGCATTAGCCCTTAATAAGAAAGCCACTCTGACCTTTAAAGCTTTAGTCCTTTAAAGACACCAACTTCCCCTATTTATTTTTTAAGATGGAGTCTCTCTCTCTCACCCAGGCTAGTGTGCAGTGGCACCATCTCAGCTCACTGCAACCTCCACCTCCCGGGTTCAAGCAATTCTCCTGCCTCAGCCTCCCCAGTAGCTGAGATTACGGGCGCCTGCCACCACACCTGGCTAATTTTTGTATTTTTAGTAGAGATGGGGTTTTACCATGTTGACCAGGCTGGTCTCAAACTCCTGACCTTAGGTGATCCACCCACCTCGGCCTCCCAGAGTGCTGTGATTACAGGTGTGAGCCACCGCACCTGGCTGACTTCTCCTATTTAGCTCTGGAAGTCCGAGAAGACATCTTCTCCAATAGAAGGCTGTCTTGTATACATTGAAAACCTGTTATTTAGTGTGTCCACTTTCATCAATGATCTTAGCTACATCTGGAGAAACTGCTGCAGCCTCTCCATCAGCCCTTGTGCTTCACCTTGCACTTTGAGTCGTGGAGATGGCCTCTTTCCTTAAACCTCACGAACCAACCTCTGCTAGCTTCATATTTTTTCCCTGCAGCTTCCTAACCTCACTCAGCCTTTATACAATTGAAGAAAGTTAGGGCCTTGCTCTGGATCAGGCTTTGGCTGAAGGGAATGTAGTAACTGGTTTGAGCTTCTATCCTGACCAATAAAACATTCTCCATATTACCAATAAGGCTGTGTCTTTTTTTTTTTTTTTTTTTTTTTTCTCCATTTGTGTGTTTTCCAGAGTGGCACTTTTAATTTCCTTCAAGAACTTTTCCTTTGCATTCACAACTTTGCTAACTGTTTGGTGCAAGAGGCCTAGCTTTCAGCTTATCTCAGCTTTCAAAATGTCTTCCTCTAAGTTCAATCATTTCTGGCTTTTAATTTAATGTAATTCATCCTTTCACCTGAACACTTAGGGGCCATTGTAGGGTTATTAATTGGCCTAATTTCAATTGTGTGTCAGTGAACAGGAAGGCCTGGGCAGAGGGGGAGAGACAGTGGAGCAGTCAGAACACACATTTATTGATAAAATTCACCATCTTACATGGATGCAATTGGTGGCACCCCAAAACAATTAAAATACTAATTCAAAGATCACTGGCCACAGATCAGCATAACAGACAGAATAATAATGAAAAAGTTCGAAACATTGGGAGAATTACCAAGATGTGAAACAGAGACATGAAGTGAGGACCTGCTGTGGGAAAAATGGTGCCTTTAGTCTTGCTCCATGAAGTGATCTTCTTGCCTTAGCCTCCAGAGGAGCTGGGGCCACAGGCACGTGCTACCATGCCCGCTAATCTTTTTATGTTTTGTAGAGATAGCGTCTTACTATGTTGCCCAGGCTGTTCACAAAACTCCTAGGCTCAAGTAATCTTCTCGCCTTGGCCTCCCAAAGTGCTGGGATTACAGGAAGGAGCCACCACACCCAGCCCAAAATGTGGAATATTTTTAAAAACAATAGACCTGGTTTAACTTCTTCAATTAGTCAATGGCATGGAAACAAATAATTATGTTATTGTGCTTGCTTCAGCAGCACATACAATAAAATAAATGTTATTAATGATGATTTGGGGGAAGGGGATTCAAATTATTTCTGCTTTTTCTCATAAAGAGGTTATAAATCTTTTCCTATTATACCATTACAAAAAATCACTCCTTCTGAAAAGTAGCTGAGTTGCGGAGACCAAGACAAGGGGCAGTGGGAGCTGAGGCTGCAAGAAGGCAAGGAGGGGCCATGGCGTGGAGTAAGGAAAATGAAAACATGTGAGTTGGCCAAAGTCATGAGCAACCAAAAGGGAGGCGTTGGCCCTACACTAAAGACCCACTCCCTCTTTGCTGAGGTCCCTATACCTCTGTGGGATCTCAAATAATCCCCTGGTTCTCAGCCCCAGAGGCCCAGAGGGATGGCCCTAATGCCTGGGTGTAGATGACATTCTGTCTCCTCTTGCACCACATGGACCTTATGTGGCGGCCACCCCCTTCCATGACTAGCCTGAATCTTGTGCAAACTAAAGAACCTTACACGGGCCGGGCACGGTGGCTCACACCTGTAATCCCAGCACTTCGGGAGGCCAAGGCGGGTGGATCACTTGAGGTCAGGAGTACCAGACCATCCTGGCCAATATGGTGAAACCCCGTCTCTACTAAAAATACCAGAATTAGCTGGGTGTGGTGGCCCATGCCTGTAATTCCAGCTACTCAGGAGGCTGAGGCAGGAGAAGTGCTTGGATCTGAGACACGGAGGTTGCGGTGAGCCCAGATGGTGCCACTGTACTCCAGCCTGCGTGACAGAGCGAGACTCCATCTCAAAAAAAACCTAACACAAGGCACTGAGTGTAAGAAATTAAAATACTCTAAAAGTTTGAATCATCGTCGTTGCCAAAATAGTTTATATTGTGAGTGGTGTTTCAAGACACAGTGATTAAATAACATTTAGATACATACCTGTCCTTCTTCCAATGTTAATGGTTTTATTTTTATATCCTGACACATGCTGTCGTAGAAGTCATTCATGGCACTATTTAATTTTGATAGTCGGCATCATGATCTAAAAGGGACTACACCCTTTTATAATAGCCCAGAAGCAACCTGGATCTTCAATCTGTAAAATTTTTAAAGAACAAACAGAACAATATATGATTTAAAAGCAGTGCCACAAAATAATAAACTTTAGAGCCATGATCACTGTTTCTAATTTAAGTGACCTAACAAATTCTTGACAAATGCCTTTGCTTAAATGGTTAGACCAAAGATAAAATTCTAAAATACGTAACCAATAGGATGTAATTCTCAATTATGTGTTGTGACTCAAAAAACAAGCAGATGTCCTCAATCTCCTATATTCTGAAAAATCCATAATAATATACAAACACAAGGTTCAGAGCAATGTTTCTAGTACTTTTGTTTGTTAAAAAAAAAACCAGAGATGGTGCCTCGCTATTTTGCCCAGGCTAGTCTCAAACTCCGGGGCTCAAATAATTTTCCCACCTGGGCCTCCCTAAGTGCTGGGATTACAGGCATGAGCAACTGTTCCTGACCTGTATTATTCTTTTGTAAGAAAGACAAAGCACTGTGAATATAAGTACATTCTGCTCATAAGAAAAAAAGAAATAATGACAGATAAACCAAAATAAATGCAAACCATGACCCGAGGGGAGAAATGGAGAAGGGACACGGAAGGACGTCAGACTTCCTGGAATGTATTTTGTTGTGCACTATTGTTATTAGAAGCCAAGATTTTCATTGTTAAAGACACAAATATAAAGTGAAAAGCTAAATTTGAATTGAAAATACCAAAAGGTTTCGCTGTGTTACCCAGGTTGGAGTGCAGTGGCACAATCTCAGCTCACTACAACCTCTACCTCCTGGGTTCAAGCAATTCTCCTGCCTAAGTCTCCTCAGTAGCTGGGATTACAGGCATACACCACCATGCTCAGTTAATTTTGTATTTTTAGCAGAGACAGGATTTCATCATGTTGGCCAGGCTGATCTCGAACTCCTAACCTCAGGTGATTCGCCCATCTCAGCCTCCCAAAGTGTTGGGATTACAGGCGTGAGCCACTGCGCCCAGCCAAGAACTCATGATTTTTCAAAAGTATTACCTAACTCTGCCTAGAAAAATGACATCTCGAGATTTGGGATCCTAAATCCAAGGTGGCAAGAATACAGGTATTCACATTAGTATTATTTCTACTTTTCTGAAGGTTTGAACATTTTTATCACAAATAACCAGAAAAAAGAACAGCAGTTATTCTGGTTCCAGTAACAACAGAATAGTTTCTATATCACCTATGAGTAACAATAATAAATCCTGGAAAAAATACAAAATAACAATTTGAAGGCAGTGACGAGCTACCAAAAGCAAGCAGAACTTGGAGGAGAGTCAACCCTTGAAAGAAGGAAACTTCCCCGGGTGAGATCCACTTTTACATGGCTTTTCCCCTGAGCCCATTCCCCAGTCCATGTGGTGTTAAGCAGCTGCAATTCAAGGAGAAAGTCATAATGTTTGTGGCTTGAGGAAATCAGAGAACAGAGTTTGGGGCTGCCATAGCAGCTTGAGAATTAAAGGGTAAAATTCCTAAATGGACAGCCAAAGAAGGGGAGCCCTAAGGTCTGCATAAGAACACCCATCACATTCTTGGCAGAGATGAGACCCCAAGGAGTCCAGAGAAGACCAACGGTGGGAAGTCTGAAAGAAAATACAGTTTTAGCCAGGTGCTGTGGCTCACACCTGTAATCCCAGCACTTTGGGAGGGCGAGATGGGTGGATCACAAGGTCAGGCAATCGAGACCATTCTGGTGGACACGGTGAAACCCCATCTCTACTAAAAACACAAAAAACTAGCCGGGCGGGTGGCGGACACCTGTAGTCCCAGCTACTCGGGAGGCTGAGGCAGGAGAATGGCATGAACCCGGGAGGCGGAGCTTGCAGTGAGCTAATTTCCAGCCACTGCACTCCAGCCTGGGTGACAGAGCGAGACTCCACCTCAAAAAAAAAAAAATTGTCTTTATTCATAAACAACATGATTGTCTATACAGAGAACCTTAAGGAGTCTATTAAAAAATTAGAACTACAATGAAAACTATAAAACACTGCTGAAAGAAATTAAAGAAGACACAAATAAATGGAAAGATATCCCACATTCATTGACTGGAAGACTTAATATCATTAAGATGTCAATCCTGCTCAAAGCAATCTACACATTCAATTCAATGCCTACCAAAATCCACAATGATATTTTTTTCAGAAATAGAAAAGCACATTCTAAAATTCATGTGAAATCCCAAGGGACCCAAAACAGCCAAAACAATATCAAAAAAGAACAAAACTGGAGGACTCACACTTGATCTCAAAACTTTACCAAAACTTCACTACAAAGCTACAGTCATCAAAACGGTGTGGTACTGAACTAAAGACATATAGACCAACAGAGTAGAACAGAGAGTCCAGAATAAACCCTTGTGTATCTATTCAAATGATTTTTGACAAGGGTACCAAAACCATTCAGGGAAAGGTTTTGTAATAAATGAGTGTTGGGAAAACTGGATATTCACATGCAAAAGAATGAACTTGGAGGCCAGGCAAAGTGGCTCACACCTGTAATCCCGGCACTTTGGAAGGCCAAGGCAGGCAGATTACCTAAGGTCAGGAGTTCGAGACAAGCCTGGCCAACATGGTGAAACCCCATCTCTACTAAAAATACAAAATTAGCCAGGTGTGATGGTACATGCCTGTAATTCCAGCTACTCAGCAGGCTACACCAAGAGAATCACTTGAACCTGAGAGGTGGAGGTTGCAGTGAGCTGAAATTGCATCACTGTACTCCGGCCTGGGTAACACAGTGAGACTCTGTCTCAAAAAGAAAAAAAAACCCAATGAATTTGGACCTTTATGTGACACTATACTCAAAATGGATCCAAAACCTAAATGGAAGGCCTAAAACTACAAAAGAAAACACAGAACAAATGCTTTGTGACATTGGATTTGACAATTTCTCGGATATGACACCAAAGGCACAGGCAACAAAAGAAAAAACAGACAAACTGGGCTTCATTGAAATTTAAAAATTGTGTGCATCAAAAGTCACTATCACCACAGTAGAAAGTCAACTTATGGAATGGGGGAAAATATTTGCAAAGCTTATATCTCATAAGGAATTAATATCCAGAATACACAGAGAACTCCTAAAACAATATAAAAACCCAGACAACCAATTAAAAAATGGGCGAAGGATTTGAATAGACATTTCTCCAAAGAAGATATACAAATGGCCAATAAATACATGAAAAGGCGCTCAACATCACTAATCATTAGAGAAATATAAATCATAACCATAGTGAGATACTACCTGACACTCATGAGGATAACTACTGTCAAAAAAAACCTGAAAACTCAGTGTGCAGGAAGGTGTGTTAAAACAAAATAATGTGTTAGCAAGGCTGTGGAGACACTGGAATCACTGTGCACTGTTGGTAGGAATGTAAAATGACATAGCTGCTGTGGAAAATGGTAGCGTGGCTCCTCAAAAAATTAAAACTATAATTCCCATACAATGCAGCAATTCCACTATTGGGTGTAGATCCACGAGAATTGAAAGATCTTGAAGAGATACTTACACACCTGTGTTCATAGCAGCATTGTTCACAATAGCTAAAATGTAGAAGCAACTCAATGTCCCTCAACAGATAAATGGATAAGCAAAATGTGGTATAGAATGGACTATTATTCAGTCTGAAAAAGGAAGGAAATTCTTTTTTTAAAAAAAGACTGCTTTATTTTTTTTTTTTTTTTTTAAGAGACAGGTCTTGCTATATCGTCCACCTTACCTCAAGCAATCCTCACCAAGCAAGCCATCCCGCCTCAGCCTCCCAAGTAGTTGCGCTCACGTTTCACATCACTGCATTTGGCTCAAAAGCAAAGAAAGAAATTCTGACACATGCGCTACAACATAAGAAACCCTGAGGACATTATGCTGAGTGAAATAAGCCAGCTCACAAAAGGATAAACTGTATGATGCCACTTACATGAGCGCACTAGAGTAATCAAATGCCACAGAGAAAGCCAGAGTTCATTTTACAAGAGGAAAAAGACTTCTGGAGCATGACACTGCGCTGATGTGTACAACATGTATGAATGTATTTAATACCATGCAACTGTCACTAAAAATGCTAAGATGGCAAGACTTATGGTTACATGTATTTTACACAATAAAAGAATATATTATGCCAGAACTAATAATTGACTTTACAAGGCTACAAGGCACAAGATTATTGAAATAATTCAATTGTTGCTACAAAGAGATACCTAAGAATACAACTAACAAAGGAAATTGAAAAGAGCGACACAAACAAATGAAAAACATTCCATGCTCCAATGATAGGAAGAATATCGTGAAAATTGCATACTGTCCAAAGTAATTTATAGAGCAAATGCTATTTTCCCATTAAACGACCATTGACATTCTGCACAGAAATAGAAAAAACTACTTTAAAATTGATAAGGAACCAAAAAAGAGCCCATAAAGCCAAAACAATCCTAATCAAAAAAATTAAGTTGGAGCATCAGCTTACCCAACTTCCAAACCTATACTACAAGGCTACAGAACCAAAACAGCATGGGAACTGGTACAAAACAGACCCACACAAGAACCAACTGGGAACAGAATAGAGGATTCTTCCAGGGAAATAAGACCCACCACATCTACAAACCATCTGGAGTTTTGACAAGGCCTGATAAAAACGGCCCAATTGGGGAAAGGATTGCCTAATGTAATAAAAATGGGCTGGGGAAAACTGGCTTAAAGGCCCATATGCCAAGGAAAATGGAAAACTGGACCCCTTTCCTTACACCTTTACACAAAATTAACTCAAGATAGAGTAAAGACTTAAAGGTAAAACCTAAAACTATAAAAAACCCTAGAAGAAAATCTAAGCAATACCAGCCGGGCGCGGTGGCTTACACCTGTAATGCCAGCACTTTGGGAGGCCGAGGTGGGCGGATCAAGAGGTCAGGAGATCGAGACCATACTGGCTAACACAGTGAAACCCCATCTCTACTAAAAATACAAAAAAATTAGCCGGGCATGGTAGTGGGTGCCTGCAGTCCCAGCTACTCAGGAGGCTGAGGCAGGAGAATGGCGTGAACCTGGGAGGCGGAGCTTGCAGTGAGCCGAGATTGTGCCACTGCACTCCAGCCTGGGCAACAGAGCGAGACTCCATCTCAAAAAAAAAAAAAGAAAGAAAAAGAAAATCTAGGCAATACCATTCAACACATAGTCAATGGCAAAGATTTCATGACAAAAACATCAAAAGCAATTGCAACAAAAGCAAAAATTGACAAATGAGATTGAATTAAACTAAAGAGCTTCTGTAGAGCAAAAGAAACTATCATCAGAGTTAACAGAAAGCCTACAGAATGGGAGAAAATTTTTGCAGTCTTTCCATCTGACAAAGGTCTAATATCCAGAATCTATAAAGAACTGAAACAAATTTACAAGAAAAAAAACAATCCCATGAAAAAGTGGGCAAAGCATGTGAACAGACACTTCTCAAAAGATCTTTATGCGGCCAACAAACATTAAAAAAAGCTCAACATCACTGATCATTAGAGAAATGCAAATCAAAACCACAATGAGATACCATCTCATGCCAGTCAGAATGGCATATTATTAAAAAGTTAAGAAACAACAGATGGCTGGCGAGGCTGTGGAGAAATGGGAATGCTTTTACACTGTTGGTGGGAGTGTAAATTAATTCAACCATTTGTGGAAGGCAGTGTGGCGATTCCTCAAAGATCTAGAACTAGAGAAACCATTTGACCCAGCAATTCCATTACTAGGTACATACCCAAAGGAATATCAATCATTCTGTTATAAAGACATGCATGCGTATGTTCATTGTAGCACTAGCCACAATAGCAAAGACTTGGAATCAACCCAAATGCCCATCAGTGATAGACTGGAAAAAGAAAATGTGGTACATATACATCATGGAATACTATGTAACCATTAAAAGGAACAAGATAATGTCCTTTGCTGGGTCATGGATGAAGCTGGAAGCCATTATCCTCAGCAAACTAACACTGGAACAGAAAACCAAACACCATATGTTCTCACTTATAAACAGGAGCTGAACAATGAGGACACATGGACACAGGGAGGGTAATCACACACTGGGGCCTGTGGGGCAGAGGGGAGGGAGAGTATCAGGATAAATAACTAATACACGTGGGGCTTAATAACTAGATGATGGGTTGATAGCTGCAGCAAACCACCATGGCACACGTCTATCTATGTAACAAACCTGCACGTCCTGCACTTGTATCCTGGAACTTAAAATTAAATTAAAAAACAATAATTTAATCGTATTACTATATTCCAGAAATGGATATTGGAAATTGAAAATTACAAAAAGGCTGGGAGTGGTGACTCACTCCTGTAATCCCAGTACTTTGGGAGGCTGAGGTGGGAGGATTGCTTGAGCCCAGGAGTTTGAGACACCAGCCTGGGCAACACAGTGAGACCCTGTCTCTAAAACAAAAATTTTTTAAATTAGCTAGGAGTGGGGGCAAATGCTTTTAGTCCCAGCTACTCAGGAGGCTGGGGCAGGAGGATCCCTTGAGCCCAGAAGTTTGAGGTTGCAGTAAGTTGTGATTACAGAACTGCGCTCCAGCCTGGCCAACACAGCAAGACCCTGTGTCTTTTACTGAAAAACAAAACCCAGTAATTACTTAAAGGTTTAAATCTTAAAAATATGTGCAAAATTCCTATGCTGAAAGTTATAAAACACTGATGGAAAGAAATGAAAGAAGACCTAAATAAGTATAGATATACTGTGTTCATGGATTAATGTATTTTCTCTGAACCCATCTATAAACACAACTCCATTCCAGCAGAGCTTTTTTTCTTCTTTTTTTTTTTTTGGTAGACTCAACAAGCAATTACAAAATGCATATTAGAAAAGCCAAGGAACTAGAACAATTCTGAAAAAGAATATAGATGGAAGACTCATATCACCTGACTTCAAGAGTTACCTATAAAGCTACAGTAATAAGACAGTGTAGTATTGTACATAAATCAATATAGCAGGAATATAATCACACATATAGTCAATTGATTTTTGATAAGACACAAAGGAGGAAGGATAGTCATCAGTTAGATAATCGTGTGCAAAGAAATGAAACTTCAGCCATTCCTCGCACCATATACAAAAATTAACTCAGATCATATCTCTAAATGTAAAATATAAAATTATAAAACTTCTAAAAGGATACATGGGGGTCCAGGTGCAGCAGTTCATGCCTGTAATCCCAGCAATTTGGGAGGTTGAGGAAGGCAGATCACTTGAGGTCAGGAGTTGGATACCAGATGGTGAAACCCCCATCTCTACCAAAAATATAAAAAATTAGCTGGCTGCAGTGGCACGCGCCTGTAATCCCAGTTACTCAGGAGGCTGAAGCAGGAGAATCGCTTGAACTCGGGAGGCAGAGGTTGCAGTGAGCCGAGATTGCTCCACTGCACTCCAGCCTGGGCAACAGAGCAAGACTCCATTTCAAAAAAAAAAAAATTAAAAAAAATAATAAAAGGATACATATGGGAAAAAATCTTCGTGACTGCAAGTCAGGCAAAGATTTCTCAGATATTTAAGACTAAATAATATTCCATTGTATATGTACAAACCACCTTCCATTTACCCAATCATCTGTTGATGGATACACGGGGGGAAAAATATTTCATCCCTGTAAAAGCTAACTTCATCTGCAGGACAGGTGGTACCCGCACCGCACTTGGGGAGACACTCCTATTCAGGACAGAATTTGCTCAGGGGGTGAGCTGGGTGAGGGCCGTAAGTGGGGACAGATCAGAGTTGAGCAGGTAAATAAAAGGGTTCCTGGGCCCAAATGAGAGGAAAGGGGTTCCCTAACAGAAAGCAGGAAGTCCAGCTCCTGCCGTCAAAGTTCTCCCTGGATGGTTGTGCACCTGTCAGGATGTGCAGCCCTGGAAGAGCCCTGTCTCTTCTAAAGGAGAAATCGGACTAGCATCCTTAGGACTGATGGACTACATCTGACTGGGGGTGAAGAGCTTGCCAGGGGGATCTGAACCCCTAAAAGTCTCAGGGCAAATTCTCTGTAAGAGTCAGTTTCCTCAAACGCTTGTGAATCTTTGTTCAGAGAGATTACACAAGACATCAAGTAAGAGAAGGAGAGTGCTGGTTTTAAAAATTGCACTGGCCGGGCGCGGTAGCTCACGCCTGTAATCCCAGCACTTTGGGAGGCCAAGGTGGATGGATCACGAGGTCAGGAGATCGAGACCATGCTGGCTAACAAGGTGAAACCCCGTCTCTACTAAAAATACAAAAAATAAATAGCCGGGAGTGGTGGTGGGCACCTGTAGTCTCAGCTACTTGGGAGGCTGAGGCAGGAGAATGGTGTGAACCCGGGAGGTGGAGCTTGCAGTGAGCCAAATCACGCCACTGCACTCCAG
>NW_016823701.1:242168-248090 GCF_001698545.2 Rhinopithecus bieti
GCGGGAGGGGGGGGCTGGGGTGGGCGGGGGTGCGAGCCGCACGCGGGTGGGCGGGGGGGGGGGTGGGTGGGTCTGGGGGGCTGTGTGGGACTCGGGTTGGGGGCTGGGGTGGGTGCTGTGTAGGGTGGGGTGGGAGGCTGTGCGGGGCTGGGGTGCGAGGCTCTGCAGGGTGTGGGAGACTGTGTGGAGCTGGCTTTGCAGCGCTCACCTTTAGCACCAGGAGCTGGAGCATCCTCCTGGCGCCGGAGGGCAGATGGGCCCCCTCGTCCTGGAAGTCCCCTGCCGTCACGGGCAAGGCTGGCCGCGTCCGCCCCCGCCAGGCCCCTGCCGCGAGTGCTTTCCTTCCCTCCACGTTTAGCGCCTCGGTCCCCCGTGGCAGATGCCCCACACTCCTCGTCCCCAGGAGCCCTCGCGGACCCCGGGGTCGGCCTGAGGCGACGCGCTCCGTCCTGGCAGTGACACAGCCCCTCGCACGGGGCTCCTCGCCTGCCTGGCCTCGGGCCTCCCGCACCGACCGGATGCCCGCGCAGGCTGAGCAGGCCTTGAGGCGTCGGAGACCACGTGGTCCACCCAACCGCCTAACGCCCTGCACAGCGCCACGCGGTGGCCGGGAGGACTGATGGGCCGAGGCCTCAAGAGGCCCGGCTCGGGGTAGCGTGATTCGTTCATTTGCCGCTGGCAGGAACCCCCAGGCTGCAGGGACATTCGCCTGTTCCCTGGAGGGATAGAGGGGCCGCGTGTGGCTGAGTCCGTTGGAAACCACCTTTGCAAAATTGTAACTGAGGAAATTGTGATGGTGAAAGAAATCAGACCTAACCAACTCCATCTTGCTTCTAATTTAAGCTGTCCTTGTTTATTCCTGGGCGGAAGCCCGACTAACTTTGGGAAGGAATTCAGTCCATGGTTTGACTCTGAAACAAAATTGATAAGAGCCTGTGAACCCTGAAAATGTGAGACAGGTGTCAGTTCATTCAGAGAGTTTATTTTGCTGGCAGGGCGAGGTGGCTCAGGCCTGTAATCCCAGCACTTTGGGAGGCTGGGGCGTGCGGATCACCTGATAAGGTTAGGAGCTGGAGACTAGCATCGTCAACATGGTGAAACCCCGTCTCTACTAAAAATAGAAAAATTAGCCAGACATGGTGGCCCATGCCTGGAATCCCAGTTACTTGGGAGGCCGAGGCAGGAGAATCGCTTGAACCCGGGAGGCGGAGGTTTCAGTGAGCTGAGATCGGGCCACCAGGCACCCCAGCCTGGGTGACAGAGCGAGGCTCTGTCTCAAAAAATTAAAAAAATTCACCAAGGTTGAGGACATGCGCCACTGACACAGGAAGTCCTAATGACATTTGCCAGAGGTGGTTGGGGCACAGCTTGTGTTAAAGTTGGAAGGTGTCCAGGTTCTTGGTGTTTTGAAGAAAGAATTTGACCAAACGCACACACAAAGCAAGGAAGGAATGAAGGGTTTTATTGAAAAAGTACACTCCACAGCATGGGAGCGGACCTGAGCATAGGGGCTCAAAGTCCCCGTTACAGAATTTTCGTGAATTTAAATACTTTCTGTTTGGAGTATGCCCGATGTAAATGAAGACGGTGAAGTAAAGTTACTAAGTCATTTGCTGGGTGTATGCCCTATGGAGACGATATTTCCCGTTATAGCTGAAGTGTGAATCGGCCTTATGTTCCCTACCTCCAGACCCTATTTTCCTGCCTCACTTGGTTTTATACATTTTAGGGAAGCATGAGACAACAATCCTTGGATCAGCTCAGTGAATCAGCTGACACCACCCACACCGATAATCTGCCTCAACCTGTTCTGCCATCCCAACCAGGAACAGACAACAGCAAGAAAAACTCCGACAACCTCTGATTCCATCTTCAACCTGGCCAATCAGCACTCCCCACTTCCCAAGCTCCTGCCCGCCCAATTGTCTTTGAAAACTCTGTTCCTTGAATGCTAGGAGAGATTGATTTGAGTAATAATAAAACTCCAGTCTCCCGCACAGCCGGCTCTGCATGAATTACTCTTTCTCCATTGCAATTCCCTGTCTTGATAAATTGGCTCTGTCTAGGCAGTGGGCAAGGTGAACCCATTAGGTGGTTACAAGTTCATCATTTTATTTTCAAAGAGACGGCGTATGGCTCCGTTGCCCACACTGAAGTGCAGTGGCACAATCATGGCTCACTGCAGCCTTGAATTCCTGGGATCAGTTGATCCTCCAGCTTCAGCCTCTAAAGTAGCTGGCACTACAGGCACGCACCACCACGCCTGGAAAAATTTTTAATTTTTTTGTAGAGATGGGGTCTCACTGTGTGGCCCAGGCTGGTCTCGAACTCCTGGGCTTACATCATCCTCCCGCCTCAGCCCCCTGAGCAGCTAGGATTACAGGCATGAACCACCATGCCGGGCCTTCAGTTGGTCCTTGTTGCCTGCCAGGGGGCCCCTGTCTTCCTGCTTTCTCTAGGCCAGCCCACACCCGTTAAATGCTGTGAGCTGGAAGCCCTGGTGGTAAGGAAGAGTCCTGGTCAGCCACAAATCCCTGGGTCTTCGTGGCCTCCTGGCAACATTTCCACTTGATCTGCACCTTCTGGAAAGGTTCCTGGTCCTGGGTTTCTTCCCAGCTGCCCTTCAACTGGCAGGGCTCTCTGAGTTGAAATGAGTTAATTTGCTAGTAAGGGAACCAGCAAGATTCAAAAGACTGCAACAGTTGGAGAGAGCATGGAAATTGTGGAGTTACATATTTGGGGAACAGAATGCTCATGTAAGCAAGCAGTTATAAGAAAACTGGATTGCACGAGGTCCCAAAGATAACATGCACTTAAACTCTCAGGCAAGATGGTTGGAGAGGAAAGGTGTGTAGCTGCCAGCCGGGAGAAAAACACAGCTGCAAGTGCATGATGTTCACCTGTTCCTGAAATTAGGTTGACAAGGCCTCACCTCCAATCAAGGCCCCTGGTATGGCCAACTCACCTGAAAGCTCAAGACCTCGCCAAAAAGAGATGGAAAATGACAGGACCTGATTTAAACAGGAGGTCTCGGCTGGGCGAGGTGGCTCAGGCCTGTAATCTCAGCACTTTGGGAGGCCGAGGTGGGTGGACCACTTGAGGTCAGGAGTTCGAGACCAGCCTGGCTAATATGATGAAGCCCTGTCTCTACTAAAAATACAAAAATGAGCCAGGCATGGTGAACGGCACCTGTAATTCCAGCAACGCAGGAGAATCGCTTGAAGCAAGGAGGCAGAGGTCGCAGTGAGCTGAGATCATGCCACTGCACTCCAGCCTGGGCAACACAGTGAGACTCCGTCTCAAAAAATATATATAATAAAATAAACAGGAGGTCTTGTAGCCAGGTGCAGTGACATGTGCCTGTAGTCTCAGCTACTTGGGAGGGTGAGATGGGAGGATCCCTTGCCAGGAGTTGGAACCCAGCCTTGGCAACATAGCAAGACCCCATCTTAAACAGAAAGTCCCAAAGCAGTTCCCAATCCACAAAGATGGATAATACAGACTTCTCCCAGTTCTTAGTTTGGAGAGACCCTTTTTGCTTTGACTAGATCCTGTGCTACAGTACGGTATTTCCCAATCGTTTTACAACATGGCTCACAGAAAATGGAAATATTTGTATAGTACACTCCCATAGTCAAAACACTCACTGTCCTGGGGCTTTAGTTACCCAATCTCCTCAAGGTTCAAAGGGGTCCGCATTTATACTGTAACCTGCCCTCCTCCAATCCTGGCGCTAGCAGAAAACACTTTTTTAAAGATGCCCAAGGCTTCCTTTTTCTTTGCCCTGTCTCATGGTTTTTTTTTTTTTTTTTTTTTTTTTTTTTTTGAGACAGGGTCTTGCTCTGTTGCCCAGGCTGGAGTGGAGTGGCACAATGTTATCACTACTCACTGCAGCCTCTATCTCCTGGGCTCAAATGATCTTCCCACCTCAGTCCCCTGAGGAGATGAAACTCTAGGGGTGCACCACCATACCCAGCTATTTTTTTTTTTTTTTGAGACAGTCTCGCTCTGTCGCTCAGGTTGGAGTGCAGTGGTGCGATCTTGGCTAACTGCAACCTCCACCTCCTGGGTTCAAGCGATTCCTCACCTCAGCCTCCCAAGTAGCTGAGACTACAGCCATGTGCCACCACACCCAGCTAATTTTTGTGTTTTTAGTAGAGACGGGGTTTACTATATTGACCAAGCTGGTCTCAAACTCCTGACCTTGTGATCCACCCACCTCAGCCTCCCAAAGTGCTGAGATTACAGGTGTGAGCCACCATGCCCAGCCCACCCAGCTAATTTTGAATTTTTTTTATAGAGACGTGGTCTCCCTATGTTGCCTAGCCAGGTCTTGAACACCTCAAATGATTCTTCCACCTTGGCCTCCCAAAGTGTTGGGATGACAGGTGTGAGCCGCCATGCCCTGCTGAATATTGTTTTTAACTTTAAAAATATTTCTGGCCCAGCACAGTGGCTCACATCTGTAATCCCAGCACCTTGGGAGGCTGAGGCAGGTGGATCACTTGAGGTCAGGAGTTCGAAATCAGCCTGGTCAAATGGCGAAACCCTGTCTCTACTAAAAGTACAAAAATTAGCCGGGTGTGGTGGTTCACGCCTGTAATCCCAGCTACCTAGGAATCCGAGGCAGGAGAATCACTTGAACCCAGGAAGCAGAGGTTGCAGTGAGCCAAGATCGTACTACTGCACTCTAGCCTGGGCAACAAAGTAAGAATGTCTCAAAAAAAAAAAAAAAAGAAAAGAAAAGAAAACTGTGTGTCATAAATGCCATGAACATCAGCAATCTGAGTTCTAAAACTATTAGTTTTTCAGCTCATATTATTTGGGGTTACGGGATATGGGCAGGGTACTGCTATAGGTAGGAAGTCATGTGACAAGTCTCCCAAAAGGAATTCCTGGAAGGAGACAAGGTTCATTCAGATTAAAAACAACAACATACAGGCCAGGTGCGGTGGCTCACGCCTGTAATCCCAGCACTCTGGGAGGCAGAGGTAGATGGACCACTTGAGGTCAGAAGTTCAAGACCAGCCTGGCCAACACGGTGAAGCCCTGTCTCTGCTAAAAATACAACCATTAGCCAGACGCAATGGCACGTGCCTGTAATCCCAGCTACTCAGAAGGCTGAGGCAGGAGAATCGCTTGAACCCAAGAGGCAGAGGTTGCAGTGAGCCGAAAGCATGCCACTGCACTCCAGCCTGGACAACAATGTGAGACTCCATCTCAAAAAAAACAAACAAAAAACAAAACAAAACAAAGCATACATGAGGGAAACGTGGTGTGAAAACGATCTTTTCTATGAAGAAAAACTAGTCATATTACTTTATGATGACATCTTCTAATATCACCCACTGAGCCATGGCAACTCCAGTGAAGAGGGAGTTGGCCGTGGCACTAACCAGCTGCGTTTCTGTTTTCTCACTGGCAAAATCACGGTGTTCACTGAGGTCCCTTTTCGAGAGTCAAAAGACAAAGCAAGGCTGGGCATGGTGGCTCAGGCCTATGATCTTGGGCACCTTGGGAGGCTGAGGCAGGCGGATCACCTGAGGTCAGGAGTTCAAGACCAACCTGGCCAACATGGTGAAACTCCATCTCTACTAAAAATACAAAAATTAGCTGGGTGTGGTTGCAGGTGCCTACGGTCACAGCTACTTGGGAGGCTGAGGCACGAGAACTGCTTGAACTCAGGAGGTGGAGGTTGCAGTGAACTGAGATTGCACCACTGCACTCCAGCCTGGGCAGCAGAGTGAGACTCTATCTCAAAAAACAAATCAAGGCCGGGCGCGGTGGCTCAAGCCTGTAATCCCAGCACTTTGGGAGGCCGAGACGGGCGGATCACGAGGTCAGGAGATCGAGACCATCCTGGCTAACACGGTGAAACCCCGTCTCTACTAAAAATACAAAAAACTAGCCGGGCGTGGTGGC
>NW_016823701.1:250116-251999 GCF_001698545.2 Rhinopithecus bieti
AAAAAAAAAAAAAAAATAGAAAAGAAAAAAGAAATACTTTATTGTAGTAACTTTTATAGGCACAAACTTCCTTAAGTTTCAAGCAAATGAAATTCAGCCCTCATTATTCATGAGGACTTCAAGTAGGCCATTTTACCAACAAGCCTGAGCACCCTACAAATGGCTCTTACTTACTACAGAGTTCTTAGGATAAACGTGCTTATGCTTTGACTGAACAGTCACATGGATATCATAAAGGTGGCGATTGTGTATCACTATCCGGTGAAATTGCTTGCCTTCCTTCATGATTTCCTCAGTCTTTTTTTCAGTAGACATAAGATTTTCCAAAAAGTCTGAATCTTCTAAATATAGCTCATCACCTGAAAAGGATAAAATTTGATTTTATTTTAAATACAATATTATTTTCACCATGGCAGAAGGGATAAAAATTTAATTCCATCGAGTATTATTTTATAAATCACTCTGATATATTAGGGACATACAAATCAGTATTTATTTTGATATATTTAATATGTCTGGAACTGAGATAGTTGTTAAATCATTATTTATTTTGATCTGTTTAATATGTTTGGAACTGAGATAGTTGTTAACTAATCTAATTCTATGAGCTTACCTCAATTTCTTTATTGTGTTTTTTTGGTCTTTTTTTGTTTCGTTTTTTTGAGATGGAGTCTCACTCTGTTGCCCAG
This sequence comes from Rhinopithecus bieti, assembly GCF_001698545.2. Classification (NCBI taxonomy): domain Eukaryota; kingdom Metazoa; phylum Chordata; class Mammalia; order Primates; family Cercopithecidae; genus Rhinopithecus; species Rhinopithecus bieti. The sequence goes on from NW_016823701.1 coordinate 250,806, forward strand.
GCTAGAGTGCAGTGGCGTGATCTCAGCTCCACCTCCTGGGCTCAAGCTATTCTCATGCCTCAGCCTTCCAAGTAGCTGGGATTCCAGGTGCCTGCCAACATCCCTGCCTAATCTTTGTATTGTTAGTAGAGACAGGTTTCGCCGTATTTACCAGGCTGGTCTCAAATTCCTGATCTCAAAAGATTCACCCACCTCAGCCTCCCAAAGTGCTGGGATTACAGGCCTGAACTACTGCACCTGTCCTCTTTCTTGTGTTTTTAATATCCTCTCACAACGCCCCAGTCAAGAGTTTTCTTTGGGCTCATAAACAACTGTGACTGGTATGTTTCCACTGTGAACTGTAACTGTTTTACTAGTTTATGACTCTCTTTATTCTATTCAATACTAAGATTGGCCTTGACATCCATATACTTTTGGTGTTTCAAAGTGGGCTGTTGTTAACATCTTTGGGTTAATTTAGAAAAATTACATCAAAACTGCTAAACTGGTCAGATGTGGTGGCTCACGCCTGTAATCCTAGCGCTTTGGGAGGCCGAGGCAGGTGGATCGTGAGGTCAGGAGATCAAGACCATCCTGGCTAACACGTGAAACCCCGTCTCTACTAAAAAATACAAAAAATTAGCTGGGCGTGGCGGCGGGCACCTGTAGTCCCATTTACTCAGGAGGCGGAGGCAGGAGAATGGTGTGAACCTGGGAGGCAGAGCTTGCAGTGAGCCGAGATCACGCCACTGCACTCCAGCTTGGGCAACTGCACTCCAGTCTGGGCAACAGAGTGAGACTCCGTCTCAAACAAACAAACAAACAAAAAAAAAAACTGCTAAATTTCCCCCCTCTAGGTTGAGTAACATATCTTTTTTATTTTCTTTTTGAGACACAGTTTCGCTCTTGTTGCCCAGGCTGGAGTGCAATGGCACAATCTCACCTCACTGCAACCTCCGCCTTCCGGGTTCGAGCGATTCTCCTGCCTCAGCCTCCCAAGTAGCTGGGATTACAGGCATGTGCCACCACGTCCAGCTAATTTTGTATTATTAGTAGAAATGGGGTTTCTCCGTGTTGGTCAGCCTGGTCTCGAACTCCCGACCTCAGGTGATCCACCTGCTTTGGCCTCCTAAAGTGCTGAGATTACAGGCATGAGCCACCATGCCTAGCTTTTTTTTTTTTTTTTTTTTTTTTTTTTTTTTTTTTTTCAAAAAG
>NW_016823701.1:252411-286410 GCF_001698545.2 Rhinopithecus bieti
TTTTTTTTTTTTTTTTTTTTTTTTTTTTTTTTTTGACAGAGAGTCTTGCTCTGTCGCCCAGGTTGGAGTGCAGTAGCACAATCTTGGCTCACTGCAACCTCCATCTCATGGGTTTAAGCAATTCTCCTGCCTCAGCCTCCTGAGGAGCTGGGATTACAGGCGTGTGCAACCACACCTGGCTGATTTATTTTTTTGTGTGTATTTTCAGTTGAGATAGGGTTAACATTTTTATTTTATTCATAATTTCATAATTCACAGTTTCATTTGAAATTACGTTCAATTGAAAAAAACAAACTTGGCTGGGTGCAGTGCTCAAGCCTATAATCCCAGAATTTGGGGAGGTTGAAGCAGGCGGATCACCTGAGGTCAGGGGTTCAAGACCAGCCTGGCCAACATGGTGAAACCCTGTCTCTATTAATAATACAAAAAAATTGGCCAGGCGTGGTGGCACACGCCTGTAATTCCAGCTACTCAGGAGGCTGAGGCAGGAGTATTGCTTGAAACCAGGAAGCAAAGGTTGCAGTGAGCCCAGATTGCACTCCAGCCTGGGTGACAAGAGCAAAACTGTCTCAAAAAAAAAAGCTCCCTAATTCAAATTAGATGACAACTTACGAGTTCTCGTAATTCAAACTTAAAATGCAAAAAAGTGAGAAATCGGCCAGGCGCGGTGGCTCATGACTATAATCCCAGCACTTTGGGAGGCCAAGGCGGGTGGATCACAAGGTCAGGAGTTCAAGACCAGCCTGGCCAAGATGGCGAAACCCCATCTCTACTAAAAAAAAAATACAAAAATGAGCTGGCTTGGTGGCGGGCACCTGTAATCCCAGCTCCCCGGGAGGCTGAGGCAGAGAATCGCTTGAACCTGGGAGGTGGAGGTTACAGTGAGTCAAGATCATGTCACTGCACTCCAGCCTGGGTGGCAGAGGGAGACTCTGTCTCAAAAAAAAAGAAAAAGTGAGAAATGACATGAGAAAGACCTTTGTCAATGTCTAGGAAATATATTATTATAAATGTATGTGTATGTATATGACATTATGCAGAATTTCTGGTTATAATAATATGGATATTTTATAGGCTTTGATCTTACTTAGCTAATACCTGTAGACTACAAAACACAGACTGTAATTCCTGTCTCTATGTTGGGCAATACTGCCATGCAGCCCAGGGCACTGAATGTGAATACGAACCAAAGCACTGATGCTTCACTGGCTTACCTGGTAAAAGATGGACCATCCCATCAGCAGTTAACAAGATGATAGGCAACCACCTTTCCAGTCCTTCTAATGCACGACCCAAACAAAATTTGTGCAAGTCAGAGAAAGAGGCAAAGTTTGCAAGTCTTCTCACTTCGTAGAACTGTGGGGGTGCCAACCAAATTTCTTTTGATAAGAAACTTTCAGTTGTCTCCGATGGAGATGACCACTGTGAAAGACAAAGGCAGGGTTTCCTAAGGTTTATGCCATAAACAATGTGAGACTTGAGATAGTCAGATCAGTACCCAAGGTAGAACTGAATGTGTAAAATGAATTCATTAATGCACCCTGTGAGATCCCTCCAAGACAACATGAAAAGATTCAGGGAAGAAAGCTGGGTTGATCCTCTTAAGAGGTTGCTTACTGGGACACTGATCCTCAGAACTAGTAAAACCAGGGCAGACCGCCGAGGCTTGACCTGGGAGAGCTGTTCAGCCTAAGAGGTGGGAGATGCAGAGAGGGTAAGGTGGTTCTGGTCCCTGCTGAAAGAAGAAAGACTCCAAAGGGTAAACTCATCACAGTAGATTGAGAATTTGGTGCCTGTTCATTCCTCCAGGAAATGGGTACTTGGCTGGATTCTGAGGATATAATGATGAACACCACAAAGCTCTCCTAGGCCCTATAGGGACTTCTGCAACCAAAATGCTTTGTGATGTGGTGATGTGTGCCACATGGTACAACGGCAATGAAGCATCAGGAGCAACAGCAGCTTTCAGGAAGTCACCTGGCATGACTCAGCCTACAGTCAAGAGAGTAATAACTTGGTAGGGTTTCAGCCAGGCAGTGTTTGCCCAGTAAACTTCAGTGGCTTCATTCTGCTGTCCTTCCTGAGCCTTCTTTTCATAGACATTTAGATAAAAGGAGCTGATTCAATGGATACGGAATAACCTCAAAGGTTTTTGTTTTTGTTTTGAGATGGAGTCTCGTTCTGTCACCCAGGCTAGAGTGCAGTGGTGCGATGATCTCATCTCACTGCAAGCTCCACCTCCTGGGTTCATGCCATTCTCCTGCCTCAGCCTCCCGAGTAGCCGGGACTACAGGCGCCCACCACCACGCCCGGCTAATTTTTTGTATTTTTAGTAGAGACAGGGTTTCACTGTGTTAGCCAGGATGGTCTCGATCTCCTGACCTCATGATCCACCCACCTCGGCCTCCCAAAGTGCTGGGATTACAGGTCTGATTTTTTTTTTTGACCGAGTCTCGCTCTGTCACCCAGGCTGGAGTGCAGTAGCACAATCTCGGCTCACTGCAACCTCTACTTCCCGAGTTCAAGCAATTCTCTGCCTGAGCCTCCTGAGTAGCTGAGACTACGGGCACCTGCCACCATCCTGGCTCATTTTTGTATCTTTAGTAGAGATGGCATTTCACCATCTTGGCCAGGCTGGTCTTGAAATCCTGACCTTGTGATCCACTCACCTCAGCCTCCCAAAGTGCTGGGATTACAGGTGTGAGCCACCGTGCCCGGCCATACGGTTGTTCTTTAGTTGGTTTACTAAATATCCACTTATACACCTAGGAGAAACTGATTCTCACCCCAAAGCCCTGGGATTTGGAATTGCTTTCTGCTTTAGATGGCTGTAGGTCAAAGGTTTGCAAGCTCGTACATGCTTAAACATTGACAGAGAAGCCTGTGAAGCCTTCACATTCCCAGGGCCCTGCTATGATGTCCAGCAATCTATGAGTTCAGTGAGTCCCCTAATCATTCTGCAGTTGGCCAAAACGGCATTTAAAAAACAGAGCTCTGGGCCTCAAAGGACCACCCAATCTATGTGATTTCCAAGGCAACCGTATGAGTTCAGTGATAACAATGAAGACAAAGGGTTAAATGGCAGGCATCCACCCACTTGATCCAACCTGTTCAGGTTAGTCCAGACCACAGGTTACAGTACCTTATCCCTTACTGATTACTTCTTACTAGTAAAGCAATGTACAAAATGCAATGCTTTCCTGCTGAGTGCAGTGGCTCACGCCTGTAATCCCAGCCACCTGGGAGGCTACAACAGGCGGTAAGTCCTACCATGGCCAGGGTTACTGCTTAAAGGGAATTCCCAGGCTGTGACCCAGGGACCAAGAGACTAATCAGAGCCTGGGATTTTCACTGACTTGAGACACAGCTTGGATTTTGGGAAGCCCACACAGCGGAATTTGGGAAGCAGCATACAGTAGTCTCCCCTTATGCAAGAGGGATACTTTCCCAGATCCCTAGTGGATGCATGAAATTAAGGAAGTGCTAAGCCTTATACAAACTATGCTCTTCCTACACATACACACCTATGATAAAGTTTAATTGATGAATTAGGCCCAGTAAGACATTAACAATAACTTATTATTATTTTGAGATGGAGTCTCACTTTTGTTACCCAGGCTGGAGTGCAATGGCACAATCTCTGCTCACGGCAAACTCCGCCTCCCGGGTTCAAGCAATTCTCCTGTTTCAGCCTCCCGAGTAGCTGGGATGACAGGCATGTGCCACCACGCCCAGCTAATTTTGTATTTGTAGTAGAGATGGGGTTTCTTCCTGTTGGTCAGGCTGGTCTCGAACTCCCGACCTCAGGTGATCTGCGCGCCTCGGGCCCCCAACGGGTTGGGAATACAGGTATGATCCACCGTGCTCAGCCAACAATAACTTATAATAAACTAGAACAATGATAGCAATTCCTGTAATAAAAGTTAGTGAATGTGGTCTTTCTCTGTCTCCAAATATCTTAATATTTTCAGACCTTAGTTGATTGAGGGTAACTCAAACCATGGAAAGAGAAACCAAGGATAAAGCTGTACCTGAGAGGAAAGACCTCCAGAGCAGAGCTCTAGAAATCTGTGCAGGGTGCACTTGAATCTTCGCTCAACACTCATCCATGTATGCATAAGGTGAAACCGCATGAGACCAGGAAAGAATGATGCCTCTTTTTTTTTCCTAGGATTAGTATTTTACTTTACTGACCACTGTATACACAAGGAGAGAATGCTTTCTGAAGAAAGAACAATTACCTGAGAGCTTTAAGATTAAACTCCCAGAGCTCACCTGGGGCCAAGGATTATTCGAATTCCTTCCAATCACAGTGGAGAGATCATGTTGAACATAAGCAGCACTCAAGTAGACCTTGTAAGGGTCACACATTTAGAAGTGTAGCTAATGGCCAGGCGTGGTGGCTCACGCCTGTAATCCCAGCACTTTGGGAGGCAGAGGTGGGTGGATCACCTGAGGTCCGGAGTTCAAGACCAGCCTGGCCAACATGGTGAAACCCCAACTCTACTAAAAATATAAAAATTAGCCAGGCATGGTGGCACGTGCCTGCAATCCCAATTACTTGAGAGGCTGAGGCACAAGAATCACTTAAACCAGGGAGGTGGAGGTTGCAGTGAGCCAAGATCACGCCACTGCATTCCAGCCTGGGCGGCAGAGTGAGAATATGTCTCCAAAAAAAAAAAAAGAGAAGTGCAGCTAAATTAGCTCTAGAATAAAGGCTACTATAGGCCCATGCTAACATCATTTAACATCAGTTAAAATTAAACCTCAAGACAATTAAGGTAATTTGCAATCACTTAACTGCTTGCTAGGAGATGTCCAATACTCTCTCTCTTTTTTTTTTTTTTTTTTTTTTTTTTTGAGACAGAGTCTTGCTCTGTCACCCAGGCTGGAGTGCAGTGCCGTGATCTCATCTCACTACAACCTCTGCCTCCTGGGTTCAAGTGATTCTCCTGCTTCAGCCTCCCAAGTAGCTAGGACTACAGGTGCCCACCACGACTGGCTAATTTTTTTGTATTTTTAGTAGAAACGGGGTTTCACCATGTTGGCGAGTCTGGTCTTGAACTCCTGACCTCGTGATCACCCACCTTGGCCTCCCAAAGTGCTGGAATTACAGGTATGAGCCACTGCACCCAGCCAAGGTCCAATACTTTTTTTTTTTGACGAAGTCTTGCTCTTGTCCCCCAGGCTGGAGTGTGATGGCATGATCTCAGCTCACTGCAACCTCTGCCTCCCAGGTTCAAGCAATTCTTCTGCCTTGGCCCCCCAAGTAGCTGGGATTACAGGCACCCGCCACCACACCCAGCTAATTTTTGTATTTTTACTTGAGACGGGGTTTCACCATGTTGGCGAAGCTGGTCTAGAACTTCTGACCTCAGGTGATCCACCCGCCTCGGCCTCCCAAAGTGCTGGGATTACAGGCGTGAACCACCACGCCTGGCCCAAAGTCCAATGCTCTTTAAAGGAATATGACAAGATCCAGCACTCAACAACATAAAGTCACAATATCCAACATTCAATAAAAACTGCAAGACATGAGGAAGCGGGAAAACATTATCTAAAACTAGAAAAAAAATAAGTCAACAAAAACAGACCCAGAAATTATAGTAATGATTAAGTTAGCAGAAAAGGGCATTAAAAACAATGCTGTAAGTATGTTCCACTGGTTTAAAGATACAAAGGAAAACATCAACATGATGAAATAAATAAAAAATATTACCTGCAAGAAACTAGGCATGGTGGCTCACGCCTGTAATTCCAGTACTTTGGGAGGCGGAGGCACGTGGATCATGAGATCAGGAGTTCAAGACCAGCCTGATCAACATGGTGAAACCTCGTCTTTACTAAAAATACAAAAATTAGCTGGGCTTGGTGGCACGTGCCTGTAATCCCAGCTATTCAGAGGCAGAAGAATTGCTTGAATCTGGGAGGCGGAGGTTGCAGTGAGCCAAGATCGCACCATTGCACTCCAGCGTGGGCGGCAGAGCAAGACTGTCTCAAAAAAAAACAATTACCTGCAAGAGTTGTGACAGACCTCTCATAAGAAATTTATGCAAACTAGCAAACAAGGGAGCAATATTTTTAGGTACATAAAGAAAAAAACCTATCAACCCAGAATTTTATACCTAGCCAAAGTCTTTCAAAAACAAAGGCAAAATAGTTATTTTCAAGCAAGCAAAAGTTAGAGGACTCATTGTAATAGGATCTATGCTACAAGAAATACTAGAGAAACTTCTTTAGGCAGAAGGATACCAGAGATAGATTTAGAGCTACACAAAGGAATAAAGAGTGCTAAAAATAGTAAATATGTGGCTGGGCATGGTGGCTCACGCCTGTGATCCCAGCACTTTGGGAGGCCCAGCTCCGTGGATCACCTGAGGTCAGGAGTTCAAGACCAGCCTGGCCAACATGGTGAATACTCGTCTCTACTAAAAATATAAAAAGTAGCTGGGTGTGGTGGTGGGTGCATGTAATCCCAGCTACTCAGGAGGCTAAGGCAGGAGAATCGCTTGAACCAGAGAGGCGGGGGTTGTGGTGAGCCAAGATCGTGCCACTGCACTCCAGCCTGGGTGACAGAGTGAGACTCTGTCTCAAAAAAAAAAAAAAAAAAAAAAAATAGACTGGGCACAGTGGCCCACGCCTGTGATCCCAGCATTTTGGGAGGCTGAGGCAGGTGGATTACCTGAGGTCAGGAGTTCAAGACCAGCCTGACCAACATGGAGAAATCCCGTCTCTACTAAAAACACAAAATTAGCCGGCCATGGTGGGCGCATGCTTGTAATCCCAGCTACTTGGGAGGCTGAGGCAGGAGAATCACTTGAACCCAGGAGGCAAAGGTTGTGGTGAGCCGAGATGGCACCATTGCACTGCTGCCTGGGGAACAAGAACGAAACTCTGTCTCCAAAAAAAAAGGTAAATATGCAGGTAAACATAAGACATTTTTTCTCATTAAGACTGATATTCTAGGCTGGGCGGGGTGGCTGATGCCTGTAATCTCAGTACTTTGAGAGGCTGAGGTGGGCAGATGACCTGAGGTCGGGAGTTTGAGACCAGCCTGACCAACATGGAGAAATCCCGTTTCTACTAAAAATACAAAATTAGCTGAGCGTGGTGGCATATGCCTGTAATCCCAGCTACAACGGAGGCTGAGGCAGGAGAATAGCTTGAACCCTGGAGGTGGAGGGTGCGGTGAGCCAAGATCATGCTATTGCATTCCAGCCTGGGTGAGAAGAGTGAACCCTATCTTAAAAAAAAAAAAAAAAGATTGATGGTCTAAAGCAAAAATAATCAGAGTGTATTGTAGAGTTTATAATAAAAGTCAAATGTATGACAACAATAGCATAAAGGACAGGAGAGAAAAAACAAGTATACTATTGCAAGGTTCTAACTCTATAAATGAAATGAAAAATGTATATTGCAAATTTTAGAGCAACTACAAAGAGACATAGTAAGTTAATAATGGAAATAAAATGGTCATAAGAAAAACAGTACAAATAGATGGGGAAAAAATGAGCAGTAAGATGGTAGATTTGAATCTAACCTTACTGACAATAACAAACATAAATAAACACTCCAACTAAAAAGCAAAATTTTTATATCAGATAAAAAACAAGACTATATGCTGCCTACAAGAAACATACTTTTTTTCTCTTTTTTTAGAGATGGAGTCTCACTCTGTCACCCAAGCTGGAATGCAGTGGCATGATCTTGGCCCACTACTACCTCTGCCTCCTGAGTTCAAGCAATTCTCCTATCTCTACCTGTATGAGGGTTCAGTCAGGCTGGTGGGAAAAAATTTAGTTATACCAGCCAGAAACCCTCCTGGAAGGCCTGAAAGTTTGCATAACTTCAGTAACAGATCTGGCTGAAGGCAGCCTAGTCCATTTACCGTTAGTTATATAAATTAAAGTAGGCCAGGTGCAGTGGCTCACGCCTGTAATTCCAACACTTTGGGAAGCCAAGGCGGGTAGATCACAAGGTCAGGAGATCGAGAGCATCCTGGCTAACATGGTGAAACCCCATCTCTATTAAAAATACACACACACACACACAAAAATTAGCCAGGCGTGGTGGCAGGCGCCTGTGGTCCCAGCTACTCCGGAGGCTGAGGCAGAAGAATGGTGTGAACCCGGGAGACGGAGCTTGCAGTGAGCTGAGATTGTGCCATTGCACTCCAGCCTGGGCGGCAGAGTGAAACTCTTTCTCAAAAAAATTAGTTAATTAAAGTAGATACAAAGGAATGTGAGGAGTTTATCTAACTAGCTTGTTTATTCATGTGGTCCTAAGACTAACCTTTGATCTACCACAGGTGCTTAATTGCTTTCTATTTGGGATGTCCACAAGGTCAATTACCCTCTAGTGGTGTTGACTCAAGCCTTTGTCAATTAATCTTTACTGAATAAATGCGAGTCTCACTGGCTGGTCAAGGTTGAGGTCACAACTGTTTACAGCACTCTCCTGGGAGTCTGTAAGTAGGCCTAATGCTCAGCCGGAATAGTAAAGCAGAATATCTGTATCACTGCACGTTATTCATCCATCGTTGGGTCAGGGTCTGTGGGACAGACCCCCGCACACCCAGATAATTTTTGTATTTTTAATATAGACAGGGTTTCGCTATGTTGCTGGGCTGGTCTCAAACTCCTGAACTCAGGTGATCAGCCCTCCTTGGCCTCCCAAAGTGTTGGGATTATAGGTGTAAGCCACTGCACCCAGTCAGAAACACACTTTAAATAATAAAGACACAGATAGGTTAAAAGGATGGAAAATATACTAACATGAATCAAAAGAAAGTCAGAGTGGCTATATTAATATCAAACAGAGTAAATTTCAGATTTCAGAATAAAGATTATAACCAGGAATAAAGAAGCATATTTCATAATCATCAAAGAGTTAAACCATGAACTTTTAAAAGTCTTAAATGTGGATACAGTCAGTACCTTCCATGGGAGCTTCAAAATACATGAAGCCAAATCTGATAGAACTAAAAGGTGAAAAAGACAACGCCACAATTATTAGTTGAAGATTTCTGCATTCCTCTCTCAGCACCTGATGAAACAAGGAAATGATATAGAAGACCTGCAAGACTGGCCAGGCACAGTGGCTCACGCCTGTAATCCCAGCACTTTGGGAGGCCCAGGCAGGTGGATCACCTGAGGTCAGGAGTTCGCGACCAGCCTGACCAACCCAGTGAAACCCCCGTCTCTACTAAAAATACAAAAATTAGCTAGGCATGGTGGTGGGTGCCTGTAATCCCAGCTGCTTGGGATACTGAGGCAGGAGAATCACTTGAACCCGGGAGGCGGAGGTTTCAGTGAGCCGAGATCAGGCCACTGCACTCCAGCCTGGGTGACAGAGCAAGACTCCGTTTCAAAAAAAAAAAAAAAAAAAAAAAACCTTCAAGATGCTATGAACAACTCAACCTAATTTGACATTTTTACAAAAATACCAACAAACAGCAGAATACGTATTTTCTCAGGTGCAAAGGGAACATTCACCAAAACAGACCATATTTGTGGCCTTAAAACAAATCTCAATAATTTTTTTTTTTTTGAGACAGGGTCTCTGTTGTCCAGGCTGAACTGCAGTTGTGTGATCATGGCTTACTACAGCCTCAACCTCCCAGGTTCAAGTGATCCTCCCACCCACCTCAGCTCCCTCAGTAACAGGAACCACAGGCATGTACCACCATGCCCAGCTAATTTTTAATTTTTTTGGTAGTTATGAGGTCTTAGTATGTTACAGTCCAGGCAGGTCTTGAGTTCTTGAGCTCAATTGATCCTCTGGCCTTGTTCTCCCAAAATGCTGAGATTACAGGTGTCAGTCACTGTATTGGTCAATAAATTTTAAAAGATTGAAACTGGCCAGGCACAGTAGCTTATGCCAATAATCCCCAAGAATTTGGGAGGCTGAAGCCGGATGGTCGTTTGAGGCCAGGAGTTCACGACCTGCCTAAGCAACATAGCAAGAGCTTGTCTCTACAAACAATAAAACAATTAGCCAAGCATGGTTGCACGTGCCTATGGGCCCAGCTACCTGGGAAGCTGAGACTGGAAAATCACTTGAGCCCAGAAGTGAAGCCAGCTGGACTTTCCGGGTTGAGTGGAGACTTGGAGAACTTTTCTGTTTAGCTAAAGTTTTGCAAATGCATCAATCGGCACTCTGTAAAAACGCACCAATCAGTGCTCTGTGTCTAGCTGAAGGTTTGTAAATGCACCAATCTGTACTCTGTAAAAATGCACCAATCAGCGCTCTGTGTCTAGCTAAAGGTTTGTAAACACACCAATCAGCACTCTGCAAAAAATGGACCAATCAGCACTCTGTAAAATGGACCAATCAGCAGGATATGGGTGGGGCCAAATAGGTGGAAAAAAAGGTGGCCACCCCTGCCAGCAACAGGCAACCGGCTCCGGTCCCCTTCCATGCTGTGGAAGCTTTGTTCTTTTGCTCTTTGCAATAAATCTTGCTGCTGCTCACTCTTTGGGTCTGCACTACCTTTATGAGCTGTAACACTCTCCGCAAAGGTCTGCAGCTTCTCTCCTGAAGTCAGCGAGACCACGAACCCACTGGAAGGAATAAACTCCAGATGCATCTGAATATCTGAATGAACAAACTCCGGACACACCATCTTTAAGAACTGTAACACTCACCGCAAAGGTTCACGGCTTCATTCTTGAAGTCAGCGAGACCAAGAACCCACTGGAAGGAACAAATTCTGGACACATTTTGGCGACCACTAAGGGACTATCACCTATCGCCAAGCAGTAAGTACCATTGGATCTCGTTCACTTGCTATTCTGTCCTATTTTCCTTAGAATTTGGGGCTAAATACTGGGCACCTGTTGGCCAGTTAAAAGTGACTAGTGCAGCCACTGGACTAAAGACACAGGTGTCAGGCTTTCTGGGAAAGCGCTCTCTAACAACCCCTGACTCGGAGTTGGGAGGGTTGGTTTGCCTGGAACCAACTTCCACTTTTCCTGTACTTCTGGGCTGAGCCGAGGGTCGACAGAGAGGAAAGCTATTCAGCTCCAGGGTCCCGACAACAAGTTGGTTGACCCTGCGGTCATGAGTGGAACTCTAAAAGTCATGTCGCCTAAGCGAGACTCGCCCATCTATCCTATCTATCCTGACCCTTGCCTCCTGGGTCTCAACGCCTGTCAGACAAACTTCCTCTCGCCTCTCTTCTCTGAGGCTAGTCCCACTTCTAAACACCACTCCCTGTCTCTGGTGCTTTTCTAGCTTCTCCTTTAAGAATGATTTCTAGTATAAACTTCAGGACTCTGTTACCGTCTTTAGACACCCGGGCTCACCAATCAGAAAGACATAATTTTTGCCCAAAGCCCCATCGTAGGGGGTGACTATCTGGAATTTTAGGATCCCTCCTCAGACAAAAAGGCCTAACAAAAGCTATTCCTGAAGCTAGAATATGGGGAGCCTCAGAAATTGTATCCTTCCTATTCTAAGTGGGGACAAAATGCGTCACTCTTCCAACTCTGGAGATCCCTTCCCTCCCTCAGGGTATGGCCCTCCACTTCGTTTTTGGGGCATAACATCTTTATAGGACAGGGGTAAAGTCCCAATACTAACAGGAGAATGCTTAGGACTCTAACAGGTTTTTGATAATGTGTTGGTAAGGGCCACTAAATCCGATTTTTCTCGCTTTGTGGTCTAGGAGGACAGGCAAGGGTGCAGGTTTTCGAGAATGCATCGGTAAGGGCCACTAAATCCGACCTTCCTCGGTCCTCCTTGTGGTCTAGGAGGAGAACTAGTGTTTCTGCTGCTGCGTCGGTGAGCGCAACTATTCCGATCAGCAGGGTCCAAGGACCGTTGCGGGTTCTTGGGCAGGGGAGAAACAAACCAAAATCTTGGGTGGTTTTGTCTTTCAGATGGGAAACACTCAGGCACCAACAGGCTCACCCTTCAAATGCATTCTAAGCCATTGGTACCAATTTGACCCGCAAACCCTGAAAAAGAGGTGCCTCATTTTTTTCTGCACTACGGCCTGGCTCCAATATTCTCTCTCTGATGGGGAAAAATGGCCACCTGAGGGAAGTATAAAAATACTATCCTGCAGCTTGACCTTTTCTGTAAGAGGGAAGGCAAATGGAGTGAAATACCTTATGTCCAGGCTTTCTTTTCACTGAAGGAGAATACACAACTATGCAAAGCTTGCAATTTACATCCCATAGGAAGACCTCTCAGTTTACCCCCATATCCTAGCCTCCCTATAGCTACCTTTCCTATTAATGATAAGCCTCCTCTAATACCCCCTGCCCAGAGGGAAACAAGCAAAGAAATCTCCAAAGGACCACAAAAACCCCCAGGCCATCAGTTATGTGCCTTTCAAGCTGTAGGGGAAGGGAAACTTGGCCTAACTTGGGTACATGTCCCCTTCTCCCTCTCTGATTTAAAGCAGATCAAGGCAGACCTTGGGAAGCTTTTGGATGATCCTGATAGGTACATAGGTGTCCTACAGGGTCCAGGGCAAACCTTCAATCTCACCTGGAGAGATGTCATGCTATTATTAGATCAAACCCTGGCCTTTAATGAAAAAAATGTGGCTTTAGCTGCAGCCCAAGAGTTTGGAGATACCTGGTATCTTAGTCAAGTAAATGATAGAATGACAGCCAAAGAAAGGGATAAATTCCCTACCAGTCAGCAAGCCGTCCCCAGTATGGATCCCCACTGGGACCTCGACTCAGATCGTGGGGACTGGAGTCGTAAACATCTGTTGACCTGTGTTCTAGAAGGACTAAGGAGAATTAGGAAAAGCCCATGAATTATTCAATGATGTCCACCATAACTCAGGGAAAGGAAGAAAATCCTTCTGCCTTCCTCGAGCGGCTAGGGGAGGCATTAAGAAAATATACTCCTCTGTCACCCAACTCATTCAAGGGTCATTTGATCCTAAAAGACAAGTTTATTACCCAATCAGCCACAGATATCAGGAGAAAGCTCCAAAAGCGAGCCCTGGACCCTGAACAAAATCTGGAGGCATTATTAAACCTGGCGACCTCAGTGTTCTATAATAGGGACCAAGAGGAACAGGCCCAAAAGGAAAAGCGAGATCAGAGAAAGGCCGCAGCCTTAGTCATGGCCCTCAGAAAAACAAACCTTGGTGGTTCAGAGAGGACAGAAAATGGAGCAGGCCAATCACCCGGTAGGGCTTGTTATCAGTGTGGTTTGCAAGGACACTTTTTAGAAAAAAAAATTGTCCTATGAGAAACAAGCTGCCCCCTCACCCATGTCCACTATGCCGAGGCAATCACTGGAAGGCACACTGTCCCAGAGGACAAAGGTTCTCTGGGACAGAAGCCGCCAACCAGATGATGCAACAACAGGACTGAGGGTGCCTGGGGCAAGCACCAGCTGACGTCATCACTCTCACTGAGCCCTGGCTATGTATAACCACTGAGGGTCAGGAAATTGACTTCCTCCTGGACACTGGCAGGGCCTTCTCAGTGTTAATCTCCTGTCCTGGATGACTGTCCTCAAGGTCTGTTACCATCCGAAGAATCCTGGGACAGCCTATAACCAGGTATTTCTCCCACCTCCTCAGTTGTAACTGGGAGACTTTGCTCTTTTCACATGTCTTTTCTTATTATGCCTGAAAGTCCCACACCCTTATTAGGGAGAGATATATTAGCCAAAGCTGGAGCTATTATTTACATGAATATGGGGAACAAGTTAACCACTTGTTGTCCCCTGCTTGAGGAGGGAATCAACCCTGAAGTCTGGGCATTGGAAGGAACAAACTCAAGCTCCAGCCTTAAGCCTTCCCACAGGACGAAACTTTTCTTNACCTCGACTCAGATCGTGGGGACTGGAGTCGTAAACATCTGTTGACCTGTGTTCTAGAAGGACTAAGGAGAATTAGGAAAAAGCCCATGAATTATTCAATGATGTCCACCATAACTCAGGGAAAGGAAGAAAATCCTTCTGCCTTCCTCGAGCGGCTAGGGGAGGCATTAAGAAAATATACTCCTCTGTCACCCAACTCATTCAAGGGTCATTTGATCCTAAAAGACAAGTTTATTACCCAATCAGCCACAGATATCAGGAGAAAGCTCCAAAAGCGAGCCCTGGACCCTGAACAAAATCTGGAGGCATTATTAAACCTGGCGACCTCAGTGTTCTATAATAGGGACCAAGAGGAACAGGCCCAAAAGGAAAAGCGAGATCAGAGAAAGGCCGCAGCCTTAGTCATGGCCCTCAGAAAACAAACCTTGGTGGTTCAGAGAGGACAGAAAATGGAGCAGGCCAATCACCCGGTAGGGCTTGTTATCAGTGTGGTTTGCAAGGACACTTTTAGAAAAAAAAATTGTCCTATGAGAAACAAGCTGCCCCTCACCCATGTCCACTATGCCGAGGCAATCACTGGAAGGCACACTGTCCCAGAGGACAAAGGTTCTCTGGGACAGAAGCCGCCAACCAGATGATGCAACAACAGGACTGAGGGTGCCTGGGGCAAGCACCAGCTGACGTCATCACTCTCACTGAGCCCTGGCTATGTATAACCACTGAGGGTCAGGAAATTGACTTCCTCCTGGACACTGGCAGGGCCTTCTCAGTGTTAATCTCCTGTCCTGGATGACTGTCCTCAAGGTCTGTTACCATCCGAAGAATCCTGGGACAGCCTATAACCAGGTATTTCTCCCACCTCCTCAGTTGTAACTGGGAGACTTTGCTCTTTTCACATGTCTTTTCTTATTATGCCTGAAAGTCCCACACCCTTATTAGGGAGAGATATATTAGCCAAAGCTGGAGCTATTATTTACATGAATATGGGGAACAAGTTAACCACTTGTTGTCCCCTGCTTGAGGAGGGAATCAACCCTGAAGTCTGGGCATTGGAAGGAACAAACTCAAGCTCCAGCCTTAAGCCTTCCCACAGGACGAAACTTTTCTTTAAACGTCACAGAGAGAGCAGGAATAGCTCTTGGGGTCCTTACTCAGACTTGTGGGACAACCCCACAGCCAGTGGCATACCTAAGTAAGGAAACTGATATAGTAGCAAAAGGCTAGCCTCACTGTTTACAGGTAGCTGTGGCAGTGGCTGTCTTAGTGTCAGAGGCTATCAAAATAATATAAGGAAAGGATCTCGCTGTCTGGACTACTCATGATATAAATGGCATACTAGGTGCCAAAGGAAGTTTATGGCCATCAGACAACCGCCTGCTTAGATATCAGGCGCTACTCCTTGAGGGACCGGTGCTTCAAGTGCATAAGTGTGAGGCCCTCAGCCCTGCCGCTTTTCTCCCAGAGGATGGGGAGCTGGTCGAGCATGGCTGCCAACAGGTTGCAGTCCAGACTTATGCCGCCCAAGAGGATCTCTTAGAAGTCCCCTTAGCTAATCCAGACCTTAACCTATATACTGATGGAAGTTCATTTGTGGAAAATGGGATACGGAGGGCAGGTTATGCCATAGTTAGTGATGTAACCATACTTGAAAGTAAGCCTCTTCCCCTCAGGGACCAGCGCCCAGTTAGCAGAACTAGTGGCACTTAACTGAGTCTTAGAACTGGGAAAGGGAAAAAGGATAAATGTGTATACAGATAGCAAGTATGCTTATCTAATCCTATATGCCCATGCTGCAATATGGAAAGAAAGGGAATTCATAACCTCTGGGGGAACCCCCATTAAATACCACAAGGAAATTATGGAGTTATTGCACTCAGTGCAAAAACCCAAGGAGGTGGCAGTCTTACACTGCCAAAGCCATCAAAAAGGGGAAGGAGAGGGGAGAATAGCAGCATAAGCAGCTGGCAGAGGCAGGAAAAGAGCAGCAGAGAGAAAGAGAGAGACAAAGTCAAAGACAGAAGGAAAGAGAGGAAGAGACAGAAAGTCAAAGAGAGAAGGAAAGAGAGGAAGAGACAAAGGAGTCAGAGAGAAAGAGAAGTAGTAAAGAAAACAGCGTACCCTATTCCTTTAAAAGCCAGGGTAAATTTAAAACCTATAATTCACACCTGTAATGCCAGCATTTTGGGAGGCCAAGGCTGACGGATCATGAGGTCAGGAGTTCGAGACCAACTTGGCCAACATGGTGAAACTCCGTCTCTACTAAAAATACAAAAATTAGCTGGGGAGGGGGGTGGCGGGCACCTGTAATTCCAGCTACTTGGGAGGCTGAGGCAGGAGAATTGCTTGAACCCAGGAGGCAGAGGTTGCAGTGAGCCTAGACTGCGCCACTGCACTCCAGCCTGGGTGACAGGGAAGACTCCATCTCCAAAAAAAAGTAAAAATATAAAACCTATAATTGATAATTGAAGCTCTTCTCTGTAACCCTATAACACTCCAATACCACCTTGTTGTCAGTATAAACAAGGGCATAGCCTGAAAGCACTGGGGCCACTGACAACCCATAGCCTTCCTATCAAAAATCCTTAACCCAGCAGGTTTCCTAACAGGGGATCTAAATCTGAAGGTCTGACCAGACGTAGGAGGAACTCCCTTCGGGACGGGATGATAGATGTTTCCTCCCCGGCGATTAAGGAAAAAGACACTATGGGTATTCAGTAAGTGACCAGGAAACTCTCCAAGAAGCAGAGTTAGGAAAATTGCCTAACAATTGGTCTGCTCAAATTGGTCTGCTCAAAGCGAGCTGTCTGCACTTAGCCAAACCTTAAAGTACTTACAGAATCAGAAAGGAGCCATCTATACCAGTTTTAAGTTAATATGGACTGAACGAGGTCTTATTAAGAGCAAATAATAATTGAAATTCCAAACTTAACAAGGTTTTCAACAAAATTAAAGTTTGCTAAAAGTGAACAGTGTAACATATATTATCCTAACTTCTAATCTTATGGAAATCAGACCCTATCAGTGCCCCTCAAAGCTCAAGTCCTTCAGCGCAGGGCCATACAACTAATACCCTTATGTATATAGGGTTAGAAATGGCCACTGCTACAGGAACCAGAATAGCCAGTTTATCTACTTCATTATCCTACTACCACACACTCTCAAAGGATTTCTCAGATAATTTGCAAGAAATAACAAAATCTATCCAGTAAGGATAGTAACTGCAATCCCACATAGACTCTGGCAGCAGTGACTCTCCAAAACCCCCAAGGCCTAGACCTCCTCACTGCTGAGAAAGGAGGACTTTGCGCCTTCTTAGGGGAAGAGTGTTGCTTTTACACTAACAAGTCAGGGATAGTGCGAGATGCCGCCCGGCATTTACAGGAAAAGGCTTCTGAAATCAGACAATGCCTTTCAAACTCTTATACCAACCTCTGGAGTTGGGCAACATGGCTTCTCCCCTTTCTACCTCCTGTGACAGCCATCTTACTATTACTCGCCTTCGGGCTCTGTATTTTCAACCTCCTTGTCAAATCTGTTTCCTCTAGAATAGGGGCCATCAAGCTACAGATGGTCTCACAAACAGAACCCCAAATGAGTTCAACTAACAATTTCTACCAAGGACCCCTGGACCGACCAGCTGGCCCTTTCACTGGCCTAGAGAGTTCCCCTCTGGAGGACACTACAACTGCAGGGAACTTTCTTTGCCCCTATCCAGCAAGAAGTAGCTAGAGCAGTCAAAGCCCAATTCCCAACAGCAGCTGGGATGTCCTGTTTAGAGGGGGATTGAGAGGTAAAGCCAGCTGAACTTCCTGGGTTGAGTGGGGACTTGGAGAACTTTTCTGTCTAGCTAAAGGTTTGT
This sequence comes from Rhinopithecus bieti, assembly GCF_001698545.2. Lineage (NCBI taxonomy): Eukaryota > Metazoa > Chordata > Mammalia > Primates > Cercopithecidae > Rhinopithecus > Rhinopithecus bieti. The sequence continues at coordinate 270,068 of NW_016823701.1, forward strand.
AAATGCACCAATCAGCACTCTGTAAAAATGGACCAATTAGTGCTCTGTGTCTAGCTAAAGGTTTGTAAATGCACCAATCAGTACTATGTAAAAACACACCAATCAGCGCTCTATTTAGCTAAAGATTTGTAAATGCACCAATCAGCACTCTGTAAAAACGGACCAATCAGTGCTCTATAAAATGGATCAATCGGCAGGATGTGGGCAGGGTCAAATAAGGGAATAAAAGCTGGCACCCCTGCCCCACCCCCCAACCCCAGCCAGCAGCAGTCAACCGCTGGCGTCCCCTTCCATGCTGTGGGAGCTTTGTTTTTTCCTCTTTTTGCAATAAATCTTGCTGCTGATCACTCCTTGGGTCCGCACTAACTTTATGAGCCGTAACACTGACTGCAAAGGTCTGCAGCTTCACTCCTGAAGTCAGCAAGACCATGAACCCCCACCAGGAGGAGCAAACAACTCCAGGTAGGCCACCTTTAAGAGCTGTAACACTCACTGCGAAGGTCTGCGGCTTCACTCCTGAAGTCAGCAAGATCATGAACCCACCGGAAGGAAGAAACTCCAGACACATCTGAACCTCTGAAGGAACAAACTCCAGACACACCATCTTTAAGAACTGTAACACTCACCGCGAGGGTCCACGGCTTTATTCTTAGTCAGCGAGACCAAGAACCCACGGGAAGCAACCAATTCTGGACACACCAGGAGCTGGAGACCAGCCTGGGTGTGCAACACAGAGAGACAAGACCCCCATCTGTACCAAAACTAAATAAAAATAGGAAGACTGAAATCATACTAAGTCTGTTCTCCAAGAAAATCAAATTAAACTGCGGTGGAGATGAACTACTTCTACACATGTACAAGTGCTTAGGACAGGGGTTCTCTGCTGGAGGAACCACGTGGAGAGGCCGAGGCCTTGAGACCCCAAAGCCTAGGAAAGCAGAGAGGCTTCACCAAGAGCATGGCTTTAGTCTGCAGGTGTGAGGGTTTCCTGCCCCTCCAAGCATTCCTGGCTAATTACTCTCTCTGGGCTCCGCCTATGCAAGTGTTCCTGGGAGGCCTGGGCCACCAGGAGGCGTCCTCCCTCTCACATCCCCGCGGTCCCCAGCAAGGCCATGAGGAGGCCCTACCTGGTAGCCCACCACCTCCGCCCAGTCGGGGTAGACAGGCGGGGGCTCGCGCAGGCAGCACAGGAAGAAGGCCGTGTCGAAGCGGCGAGTGGCGCTGCGGAAGAAAGGGGTGAGCCATGCGCTCCAGTTGTGCAGCGCCCAGATGTCTGGCGTGCAGTCGAGGTGGGCGCACAGTCGCAGGAAGTGGCGCGGGTCCCGGCGCACGCGGGCGCGCCAGGCTGCCAGGCCAGGGGGCGGCTCCAGGGCGAGGCCGGGCCCGGGTGCTGGGCCAGGCGGGGAAGTCCTGGGCCGCAGCAGCAGCACACCCGCCTCCTCGAAGGCCTCGCGCACGGCGCAGATGCGGAAGGCTACGTCCTCAGGCAGCGCCCCAGTGTTGTCGGCGTTGCTGTCACCGGTGTCGGGCGGCGACGGGAAAGCGGCCCGGCTGAATGGCGCTGGGCCCAGGCCGAAGCCTGGCGGCCCATGGTGCGGCGCGAAGAGGCCCAGCCAGTCCGCCGAGCGGTCGGCTGCGTCCAGCACTCCGCCCGGGAAGACGTGCGCGCCCGGCATGAAGCCTTGGTGCGGGGAGCGCTGCAGCAGCAGCAGCCGAAAGCCCTCGGCGGGCGGCGGGCGCGACGGCGGGGTGGCAGTCTCTGGGCGCGTCCAGCCTGCCGCCAGGACGATGCTGGCCGCCCGCCGCCAGCGGCTGGGGACCGGCCGCAGGGAGCTGCTCATGGCGCGCGGTTACCCGTATCCGATTCTGGCGCGGTCGGAGCTCCTCGGCCGGTGGCCCGGCCCTGCAGGGACCCCAGCACCCCCGGCTGCCTCGCGGGGCTTGAGGGCTAGCGTCCGGCGCTGGATGAACCTGGGCGTTTGGTCGGCACCGGCGCCTGCCTGTGGGAGGGACAACTGAGCAGGCACCGCCTTGAGTGCAGTGGGGCCCAGCTAGGGCACTCTCGCGGGACAATGGGTGTCACGGCAGCCAGCGAGCGTTTTGTCATTCACAGCTGCCTGAAAGGAGGACCGCAGTATTCCCACGCAGGAAGCTTGGACCAAGAGCAGAAATGCTTAAGGCCGCATATGACTTGCCATGGTAAAAAGCAGGATGCAAACCCAGGCCTGATGACATCCACTCCACTAAAAGCTCAGGACTAGGACTTTCTCCTTTAAACAAGGATCCACACGTGGGTGTTCCCTGTGGGAGAGGAAGAGAGGACATTCGAAGGGCAGAAGTCTGACCTTTGCAAGCACACATGAACCACACCAATGAGAAATGAATAGATGAACCAGATGCCAAATTATAAATTTCCTACTGCACAGCTTCAATGTGAAAGGTACTCCCAGAGTCATTTCTCTCGTGTTCTGGTTACCTTTTATTGTCAGGGCGCCTGGGGACGGCCTTAGGTGTCTTAGGACATTTGACGAGTTCCACTTTGATGGGAGATGTTTAATCTGGGCCTCCACATGGAGATTTCTCTCCACCTTTTTAGTGTCTAGAAGACACCCACCTTCAATAGCAGGATTGTGATCTTTTGAAAAGCCTGTGTAAATTTGACTCTTTTATAATTCCTTATCAGTCACCAACAGCTTCTGCCATAATTGCTATTATAATTGGATTACACATTTGTTATATTTTTTGGATAAATACACTATACTCCTGCCGACCCTCACAAGCCATCATTTTAATGTGGGTTATTTCCTGGGTAGAATCCACAGATGACATTGTCAATATTTAGGGCTTTATTTGTTTGTTTGTTTTAAGAGACCTGGTCTCTGGCCAGGCGCTGTGGCTCACACCTGTAATCCCAGCACTTTGGGAGGCCGAGGCGGGCGGATCACCTGAGGCCAGGACTTCGACACCAGCGTGACCAAAATGGCAAAACCCTGTCTCTACTAAAAATAGAAAAATTAGTTGGGTGTGGTGGCCCGCACCTATAGTTGCAGCTACTCGGGAGGCTGAGGCAGGAGAATCACTTGAATCTGGGCGGAGGTTGCAGTGAGCCAAGATCGTGCCACTGCATTCCGGCATGGGTGACAGAGCAAGACTCTGTCTCAAAAAAATAAATAAATAAAAATACAGAGCAAGGGAGAGAAAGAAATTAAGGTACTCAGGTGATTAAAGTAACATGTCTGCAATACTAGGAGTAATAATAATCCTAGGGGATAATAATATTAGTAGTTACTAAGTACACTGTCTGAGGCACTAGGAACTTTATAAGTATAGTGTTAGTTGTGTAATTCTTACAAAAACCCATGAAGTGGAAACAGTTATCACCATTTTACAGATGACTAACCATTTATGGAGGGATTAAGAGTCTTAAGAACATAGTACTCCCTTCACTGTAAAATAACACCATGGTTTTGTGGGTGAATGGGCGTGTTTCAACATCAGCTGGTTTTCACAGAAGCTGATTACTCATTAGTGAGATGACCAAGTCCTGGGTGCATAGCAAAATAAGAGAAACTGAAGCTTTTTTTTTTGGAGGGGGAGTCTGGCTCTCTCACCAGGCTGGAGTGCAGTGGTGTGATCTCAGCTTACTGCAATATCTGCCTCTTGGGTTCAAGCAATTCTCCTGCCTCAGCTTCTGGAGTAGCTGGGATTGCAGGTGTGTACTACCACGCCTCACTAATTTTTGTATTTTTAGTAGAGACAAGGTTTCATCATGTTGGCCAGGCTGGTCTCAAACTCCAGACCTCAAGTGATCCACCAACCTCAGCCTCCCAAAGTGCTGGGATTACAGGTGTGAGCCACCACACCTGGCAGAAACTGGACCTTTACCAACACAGAACGGTGTCCAAAATGTGCACACTGCCATGACTGTCATACGTGGGGCTCTGAGATGACACAATTAACAGTTTATGGATCCAGAGATCACATCATATAAACTCAGTTATCTGAACTGTAGCCAAGAAACAGTACAGAACCAAAGAACTATCCATGAGCATTCAAAGAGATACAGATATCATATTTAAATCTAAAGTGCTCTGCTCACAGGACAAATTAATTTGTGGATGTGTTATTTACCTAATGCTGTTAACAAATTACTCAAAAACTTGGTAACTTAAATCAGTAAACACTTATTGTCCAGGCATGGTGGGTAATGCCTGTAACCCTAACACTTTGGGAGGCCAAGGCGGGAGGCTAACTTGAGGCCAGGAATTCAAGACCAGCCTGGGAAATACAGCGAGACCCCACCTCTTAAAAAAAGAAAATTAGCGGCCAGGCGAGGTGGCTCACGCCTGTAATCCCAGCACTTTGGGAGGCCAAGGTGGGTGGATCACAGGTCAGGAGATCGAGACCATCCTGGCTAACACGGTGAAACCCTGTCTACTAAAAATACAAAAAAGCTGGGCGTGGTAGCGGGCGACTGTAGTCCCAGCTACTCGGGAGGCTGAGGCAGGAGAATGGGGAGAACCCGGGAGGCAGAGCTTGCAGTGAGCCGAGATTGCGCCACTGCACTCCAGCCTGGGCGACAGAGTGAGACTCTGTCTCAAAAAAAAAAAAAGAAAATTAGCTGGGTGTGGTATCACATGCCTATAGTCCCAGCTACTCAAGGGGCTGAGATGGGAGGATCACTTGAGCCCAGGAGTTGGAGGCTGCAGTGAGCCATGATCACGCCACTGTACTCTGACCTGGGCGACAGAGCAAGACTCTGCCTCGAAATAAAAAAGAAAAAGGCGGGGTGCAGTGGCTCACACCTGTAATTCCAGCACTTTGGGAGGCCAAGGTGGGTGGATCACCTGAGGTCAGGAGTTTGAGACCAGCCTGGCTAACATGGTGAAACCCCATCTCTACTAAAAATACAAACAAAAATTTACCTGGGTGTGGTGGCGGGCGCCTGTAATCCCAGCTACTCAGGAGGCTGAGGCAGGAGAATCACTTGAACCCAGGAGGCGGAGGTTACAGTGAGCTGAGATAGTACTACTGCACTCCAGCCTGGGTGACAGAGCAAGACTTCGTCTCAAAACAAAAACAGAACAAAAAACAAGAAAAACAAAAAACAATGGACATTGATTATCCCACCATTTCTGTTGATCAGGGATTAGGGACCACCTCCATGTGGTGATCCTAACTCAGTATCTCCCATGAGGTTGTGATCAGCATGTCAGCCAGGGCTTGTCCAGCACTGAGAGATCCAGTTCCTCAATGGGTCACTCACATGGCTGTTGGCAGGGGGCCTAGTTCCTTACTGCATGGATCTTTCCATAGGGTTGATTCAATGTCTTCAGGACTTGGTGGGTAAACTTCTCCCACAAAGAGTGATCCATGAGAGAGGAAGAAGCCATGATGTCTTTTATGACTTAGCCTCAAAAGTTACACTTCAGGCTGGGCACAGTGGCTCACAACTGTAATCCCAACACTTTGGGAGACTGAGGCAGGTGGACGACCTGAGGTCAGAAGTTTGAGACCAGCCTGGCCAACATAGTGAAACCCTGTCTCTACTGAAAATATAAAACAGTTAGCCAGGTGTGATGGTGTGTACTTGTAATCCCAGCTACTTGCGAGGCTGAGGCAGGAGAATTGCTTGAACCTGGAAGGTAGAGGTTGCAGTGAGCTGAGATCACGCCACTGCCCTCTAGCCTGGACAAGAGTGAAAACTCTTTCTTAAAAAAAAAAAAAAAGAAAGAAAGAAAAAGAAAAAAAGAAGTTACACTCCATTATTTCCACAGTATCCTAGCATTACACTGGTTAGCTCTATGCAATGTGAGAGAGAGGAAATACCAGGAGATGGGGAAGTCACCTTGGAGGCTGGCTCTAAATGAACATCCAAGACTGGGTAATTTATACAGAAAAGAGATTGCCTGGCTCACAGTTCTGCAGGCTGTACAAGAACCATAGTGCCAGCATCTCCTCCTGGTGAGGCTTCAAGAAGCTTCTGGTCATGACAGAAGGCAAGAGGGGGCGGCATGTCTTTGGCGAGAGGGAGCAAGAGAGATGCCAGGCTGTTTTAAACAACCAGCTCTTGCATGAACTAATAGAGCAAGAACTCCCTCATTACCGTGGGGAAGGCACCAAGCCCTTCATGAGAGATCCACCCCCATAACCCAGACATATCCTGCAAGGCCTAAGTCCAGCATTGGGGATCACACTTCAACATGAGCTTTGGAGGGTGCAAGTATCCAAACCATATCACTACCACAGTGGATAAAAAAACAATGAAGCCATCTAAGCATTAGAAGAAAACAGATGAATTCCGTATAACCTTTGATTTGAAATCTAGAGGCAATAAAGGATTGATCAATTGCACTCTCTGTCCATGTATATAACTTATTATGACAAGAAACACCATCAGCAAAGTATAAGATAAATGATCAACTGGAAAATTATCTGCAACGTCCGTCACAAAGGATAAGAGTTGAGGAAAAATGGAGAAGAAAAACCCTACAACTGGGTAGAAAAAAGGGGAAGAGATATGAAAAGACAATTCATAATAGTGATTTAGTGAAAGTCGCACAGCCAGCAAATATAGGAATCTGTCTCCAAACTGGCCAGCATGTTCTCAGGGTGCCTTGCCCTATTCTGCCTGTGGCACGGTGCCAGCTGCTCAGGCCTGGCTGTGGGTGTGCACACAGCCACCCCTGACAAGCGCAGCAATTATGCTGTGCTGCTGGGTCACAAGAGATCAGGTAGCTTTGTTTATGACAACAGTTGCTCACTTTCTAGCTAAAGACACTTAACTCTTTATTCTGAGATGGAGCCGGGATGCCTCTCAGGGGCTGTGCCCCCCACCCCACCAAAACATTTCCATAAAGGAAAATCCTGAGTTCCTTTAAGGGAAATTCCAGGCACATAGCGAGCCCTGAAAGATAAATGAGCACTGTGATAAGCAAGAAGGTAACAGTCACTTAAAACAATAGCCAAGGAGTTAGAATCCTGAGATGTGTGGTTCCCTATAGAAACTAAAGATAACATCTTGGCTAGTGCAGTGGCTCACACCTGTAATCCCAGCACTTTGGGAGGCCGAGGTGGACGGATCACCTGATACTGGGAGTTCGAGACCAGCCTGGCCAATATAGTGAAACTCCATCTCTACTAAAAATACAAAAATTAGCTGGGTGTAGTGGTGCACATATAATCCCAGCTACTCAGGAGGCTGAGGCACGAGAATCGCTTGAACGTGGGAGGTGGAGGTTGCAGTGAGCTGAGCTCGTGCCATTGCACTCCAGCCTGGGTGACAGAGCAAGACTGTCTCAAAATAAATATTTAAATAAATAAATAAACATAAAACAATAACCAAGGGAGTTAGAATCCTGAGATGTTTGGTTCCCTATAGAAACTAAAGATAGCATCTTAACATACATCCCTGAATTGTTTTTCAGAAACCCAGTCCCCTACAATGGATCCTCTGGCACAGAGAGCTGAGAAGGTAGGGGACTGATCTCTGACCACTGTTCTCTGTTCTAAATTTCTCCCTGAAATGCTTGGAAGGAGTCACACCCATAGGCCAGAGACAACATTCATTTCTGCTGATCCCAAATTTTTAGACAAAACTTCACCTCCTTCAATCACAAATCAGAATTTTTTTTTTTTTTTAAGGGACAGGGTCTCACTCTGTCCCCCAGGCTGGAGTGCAGTGGCACAATCATGGCTTACTGCAGTCTCAAACTCCTAAGCTTAAGGGATCCTCCAGCCTGGCCTCCTGCGTAGCTAGGACTACAGGCTACAGGTGTGTGCCACCACATCCTGCTAATTTTTTCTTTTCTTTCTTCTTCTTTTTTTTTTTTTTTTTTTTTTTGTAGAAACAGTGTCTTCCTGTGTTGACCAGGCTGGTCTCAAAATACTGGCCTCAGGTGATCCACCTGCCTCGGCCTCCCACAGTGCTGGGATTAGGATTACAGGCATGAGCCACCTTACCTGGCCCACAAATCAGAAAATCTTCAAATCCACCTATGATCTCTGCACTTCCCCTGGCTCACCCCTCCCTTCAAAATGAGGTTGAGCCTTAAGCATAAGCCACCAGATTCTCCGTGTTTGGTGCCCTGCAAATAAGCCCCTTTTCTACCACTGCAAACCTTGGTGTGGGTGCTTGGCTTTACTGAACTGGGTGAGCACACCCCAGTTTGGTGGGATAGCAATTCTTCTGTTCTAGTGGTCCTCTCTAGCTATCTGTACTATACGAGATTTGTTTTTTTAAGATGGAGTCTCACTCTGTTGCCCAGGCTGGAGTGCAGTGGCGTGATCTTGGCTCACTGCAGCCTCAGCCTCCCAGGCTCAAGTGATCCTCCCACCTCAGCCTCCCAAGTAGCTGAGACTATAGGCACCCACCACCACGCTTGGCTAATTTTTCTATATTTAGTAGAGACAAGGTTTCTCCATGTTGGCCAGGCTGGTCTCGAACTCCTGACCTTAGGTGATCCACCTGCCTCGGCCTCCCAAAGTGCTGAGATTACAGGCCTGAGCCGCTGTGCCCAGCCAAGAGATTTCTTTGTTTGACTTCCTAGAACATGTGTAATCCTGAAAGTAAAAAAAAAAAAAAAAAAAAAAAAAAAAAAAAAAAAAAAAAACTTTACAAACATGTCATATTGCTGTTTACCCAGCTTCTAGTAGGCTTTATTTCAATCTCTGGTCAACAAGCACAAACTGACTTCTGTTATTTATTACCATGTTTTTCAGTTAAAAATTAAAAAGGGGCCAGGCACAGTGGCTCACGCCTGTAATCCCAGCACTTTGGGAGGCCGAGGCAGGTGGATCATGAGGTCAGGAGATCAAGACCATCCTGGCTAACACGGTGAAACCCCGTCTCTACTGAAAATACAAAAAATTAACCAGGCATGGTTGCAGGCCCCTGTAGTCCCAGCTACTCGGGAGGCTGAGGCAGGAGAATGGTGTGAACCCAGGAGGTGGAGCTTGCAGTGAGCCGAGATTACGCCACTGCACTCCAGCGTGGGCGACAGAGTGAGACTCCATCTTAAAAATAAATAAATAAATAAATAAAAATAAATAAAAAAGGAATAGAGTGTGATCTACAGGGCTAGCTATAAAGAGTTTACTTCAGCTTGGAGACATGTCAGTCTCACAGGTGAGTCGGGTTAACCTGCCAAAAAAACCCAAGGCATGTCATGGAGGATACATAAGATTCACCTATGAATGAATGACCAGTAACATCTTGTACTCCAAGAATCACAACGTAGGCTTGGCACTGTGGTTCATGCCTGTAACCACAGCATTCTGGGAGGCCGACGTGGGCTGATCACCTGAGGTCAGGAGTTTGAGACCAGCCTGGTCAACAGGGTGAAACCCGTCTCTACTAAAAATATAAAAATTAGCTGGGTATGGTGGCGCGGAAGAATTGCTTGAACCCAGGTGGCAGAGGCTGCAGTGAGCCAAGACCGTGCCACTGCACTCCATCCTGGGCGACAGACTTAGACTCCATCTCAAAAAAAAAAAAAGAGAAAAGAATAAAACCTTCTTTAAAATCATTCTAAGAAATTATTTTTAGGTGGTTATTCATTTTATTTTTTTTTTCCTGAGACAGGGTCTCACTCTGTGGCCCAGGTGCAGTGATGCTGTCACAGTTCACCACAGCCTGGACACCCCCAGGCTCAAGTGGTCCTCCCACCTCGGCCTCCTGAGTAGCTGGGACTACAGCATCACAACTGGCTAATTTTTGTATGTTTTGTAGAGATAAGGTTTTGCTTTGTTGCCCAAGCTGGTGCTGAACTCCTGTGCTAAACTGATCCACTTGCCTTGGCCTTGCAAAGTGCTGGAATTACAGACATGAGCCAACGCAGCAACACCAGCCTTTATTTTTATTTTATTTTTTTGAGGAGTCTTGCTTCTGTTGCCCAGGCTAGAGTGCAGTGGCATGATCTTGGCTCACTGCAACCTCCACCTCCTGGGTTCAAGCGATTCTCCTGCCTCAGCCTCCCAAGTAGCTGGGATTACAGGTGCCTGCCACCACATCCGGCTAATTTTTGTATTTTTAGTAGAGACAGGGTTTCACCATCTTGGCCAGGCTGGTCTTGAACTCCTGACCTCATGTGATCCACCCGCCTTGGCCTCCCAAAGTGCTGGGATTACAGGCCTGAGCCACCGCGCCCAGCATTTTTTTTATTTTTTTATTTTATTTTTATTTTTTTTTTTATTTTTTTTTTGAGACAGGGTCTCACTCACTCTATCACCCCAGGCTGGAGTGCAGTGGCATGATTTTGGGGAAGGCTGGTCACACCACCCTAATCTTATCATGCACATGGTTTCCAGTTGATCCGTGTCATCTTGTCTGCTTCTTACAGTACACGTGGCCAACAAAGAGAAGGGAAGATGGAGCCGCCATCTTCAACAGGAGTGGCACACCTGTCGGATCTATGTCTGCAGCTGGATTTTACAGGCTGCTCTTCATTAGAAAGGAAAACTTTATGGAGGACTTCCATGCCCTCGCTATCTACCTAAGTAAATTCTTCTTAACTCCTGTACCAGTCTCAGCCTCATTTTGCCCAGCCCCTATACAAGATGGAGTTGCTCTGGTTCAAATACCTCTGACACAACCTTGCTCCAAAATAAACATGGGGGATGTATGTTACCTATATGTTTACCCATTGCACATGTAGTAAACCCCCCCTAAATATGTATAGCTTTACCCCAGAACCTGCTGAATAAGACTTTCATGTGTAATACAGACCCTGGGAGGCATAAAACCCAACCTGCCCTTTCCCTCTTTGAAGAGAGAGACCTTTACAAACTGATATCTCATGGTATTTTGGATGAGAACTACAAAGTGACATGGGGGAGCTTTTTAGGGGTGATAGAAACGTTCTATATCTTCTTGGCTGTAGTAGTGTTTACATTATTGGTACATTATTGCACACCTTTAGAGTGAATTTAACTGTATTTACTTTTTTTTTTTTTTAGACAGACTCTCACTCTGTTGCTCAGGCTGGAGTGCAGTGGTGCAATCTCAGCTCACTGCAACCTCCGCCTCCCTGGTTCAAGTGATTCTTGTGGCTCAGCCTCCCTAGTAGCTGGGACTACAGGCATGCACCACCACACTGGGCTAATTTTTGTATTTTTAGTAGAGACGGGGTTTCACCATGTTGGCCAGGCTAATCTCGAACTCCTGACCTCAGGTGATCCACCTGCCTCAGCCTCCCAAAGTTCTGGGACTATAGGTGTGAGCCACCACAATTGGCCTGTATTTACTTTTGTTTTGTTTGTTTTTGAGATGGAGTTTTGATCTGTGGCCCAGGCTGGAGTGCAGTGGCATGATCTCAACTCACTGCAAGCTCTGCCTCCCAGGTTCAAGTGATTCTCCTGCCTCAGCCTCCCAAGTAGCTGAGATTCCAATTTAAACAACAGAATAATATTTTCTTTTCTTTTCTTTTTTTTTTTTTGAGACGGAGTCTCGCTCTGTCCCCCTGGCTGGAGTGCAGTGGCGCGATCTCGGCTCACTACAAGCTCTGCCTCCTGGGTTCATGCCATTCTCCTGCCTCAGCCTCCCTAGTCACTGGGACTACAGGCGCCCGCCACCGCGCCCAGCTAATTTTTTGTATTTTTAGTAGAGACGGGGTTTCACCATGGTCTCGATCTCCTGACCTTGTGATCCGCCCGCCTCGGCCTCCCAAAGTGCTGGGATTACAGGCGTGAGCCACCGCGCCCGGCCCAGAATAATATTTTCTAGATGACAAAATTATTCAAAATTTTATTGTGAAAACAATATAATCTCGTTCAGGAAAATCTTGAAAACACCATTCATAATCCTACCACTGTTAAATATTAATATATATTAATATCTTTATTTCTATATTTCCTTGTAGATCTTTCCATATACCTAGTACATACATACAAAAGTACTCTTTAAATACATACATTTTTGAAACAGTCTCACTCTGTTGCCCAGGCTGGAGTGCAGTGGTGTGATCTCAGCTCACTGTAACCTCTGTCTCCGGGGTTCAAGTGATTCTCCTGCCTCAGCCTCCCAAGTAGCTGGGATTATAGATGCACCCCACCACACCCGGCTAATTTTTGTATTTTTAGTAGAGATGGGGCTTCACCATGTTGGCCAGGCTGGTCTCGAACTGCTGACCTCAAGTGATCTGCCCGCCTCAGCCTCCCAAAGTGCTGGGAATTACAGGCATGAGCCACTGCACCTGGCCAGAAGTACTCTTTAAATCCTTTTGACAACTCGAGCTCTTATTTGGCTTATTTACATTGGTCTTATAAGCCTTAAAATTTTAAAATTCTCAAGCCAGTGCGGTACTTCACATCTGTAATCCCAGCACTTTGGAGGGCCAAAGCAGGTGGATCACTTGAGATCAGGAGTTTGAGACGAGCCTGGCCAACACGGTGAAACTCCATCTCTAGCAAATATAAAAATTATCTGGGCGTGGTGGCATGAACCTGTAATCCCAGCTACTCCAGAGGCTGAGGCATGGGAATTGCTTGAACCCGGGAGGTGGAGGCTGCAGTGAGCTGAGCTCACACCACTGCACTCCAGCCTGGGTGACAGAGCAAGGCTCTGTCTGAAAAAAACAAAACAAAACAAATTCTCAACTTAAACACCAAAGAACAAGTATGCCCAAGATCTCATGGTACTGCGATAAAAACACCCAGAATCTTCTATGGAATGAGATGAAAAATAAGTAAATGAGAAAAACATCTTTCCAGATATTATTCATCTTGTCCTCATGGAGAGAAGACTGCAATGTGACCTTTGGTCAGTTCCTAACAGCCAGAAAAGACAATATTGGAAATATGACTTTGATCTGTGTTGACCATAGCCAAAGATCTTTCATATGGAGACCTATCTTCTTGGATTGCATCCTGCATTAAAATCTGAGTATAATCATATTGTGGGCTGGGCAGGGTGGCTCACACCTGTCATCCCAGCACTTTGAGAGGCTGAAGCAGGCAGATTGCTTGAGCCCAGGAGTTTGAGAACAGCCTGGGCAACATAGTGAGACCCTGTCTCTACTAGAAATACAAAAATTAGCCAGGCCTGGTGGCACACATGTGTAGTCCCAGCTACTCAGGAGGTTGAAGTAGGAGGATCACCTAAGCCCAGGAAGTAGAGGCTGTAGTAAGGAGTGATTGCGCCACTGCACTTCAGTGTGGGCAACAGGATTGAGACTGTCTCAGAAGAAAAAATCACATTGCGGAAAGGCATTTGGAGATTTATAATCCTGAACATCTTCTTATGTAATGAAATCTGTGAAGGGTAAATACATTGATCAGGATGTTCACTCCCACTCAAATATCAAAGATTAAGAATATATATTTTTTAAAAAGGCCAGGTACAGTGGCTTACGCCTGTAATCCCAACACTCTGGGAGGCCGAGGCAGGTGGATCACCTGAGGTCGGGAGGTTGAGACCAGCGCTGGCCAACATGTTGCCCAAACTCCGGCTCTCCCTAAAAACACAAAAAATCCTTAGGGGCCCGGGCGGGCGGTGGCTCAAGCCGTGTAATCCCGAGCATTTTGGGAGGCTGGAGACGGCGGATCACCGGGAGGTCAGGAAATCCGAGACCATCCGTGGCCGTACACGGGTGGCAAACCCCGCTCTCTACTAAAAATACAAAAACTAGCTGGGCCCCGAGCGCCTGGTGCCTGCGCGGGTGGCGGGGCCGGGCGCCTGTCGGGAAGTCCCAGGCTACTCGCGTTACGGCTGAGGCAGGAGAATGGCGCTCGAAACCCGGGAGGCCGGAGCTTGCAGCTGAGCTGAGATCCGCGCCACTGCACTCAGCCGGGCCGACAGAGCGAGACTCGCGTCTCAAAAAAAAAAAAACAAAAAAAAAAAAAGACCACACACAAAAAATTAGGTTGGGCGTAGTGGGCAGCGTGGCCTGTAATCCCACGCTACCTTGAGGCAGGAGACTCGCTTGAACTCAGGAAGCAGAGATTGCAGTGAGCGGAGATCAAGCCATTGCACTCCAGCCTGGGAAACAAGAACGAAAGTCCATCTCAAACAGGCCAGGCGCGGTGGCTCATGCTTGAACCCGGGAGGTGGAGGCTGCAGTGAGCCAAGATTCTGTCACTGCACTCTAGCCTGGGTGACAGTGTGAGACTCTGTTCTACAAAAAAAAAAAAAATCACAAGTTGAGGCTGGGCATAGTGGCTCATATCTGTAATCCCAGCACTTTCAGAGGTCATGGTGGAGGATCACTTGAGGCTAGGAGTTCGAGACCAGCTTGGGCTACCTAGCAAAGCCCTGTTTCTATTTTTTATTTTATTTTAATTTAATTTTCTTTTTTTCCTATTTTTTTTTTTTTTAATTACAAGTTGATGTCTGAATCATTGGAGGGTGCCTTTTCCCACTAAGTTATTACTTTTAATTATGGCATACCATCCTTAATTTTTTAAATTAATAGAGCTTCTAGTTTGAAACATCATTCAAAAAGTAGACAAAAGTCGGGCATGGTAGGGCATGCGCCTATCGTCCCAGCTACTAAGGAGGCTGAAGCAGGAGGATCACTTGAGCCTGGGAGTTCAACACTGCAGTGACCTATGACCATACCACTATACTCCATCCTGGGCAACAAAGCCAGACCATATCTCCGAAGATGAATGAATGAATGAATAAAATAAAACATTTCTAAAAATAAAACAAAATCAAAGAGAAGACAGGAAGTCCTGAATTCCACCTTAGATCTGATGCCACATAAAAAATCAAGCTAGGCTGTACTCGTGTTTCCCAGCAATAAAGCAGCTCATGCAGTTCTGAGGCAATAAAGTTACTTATGGGATAGGATTCTCCCAGCCTCCAACACAAATGACAGAGCTTCCTATCTACTGTTTCCCAGAATCCAATGTTCAGGTGGCCTGGATTGCTAGGTAAAACAGACTGTTTTAATAATCAGTGGGCTTTCTTAGACTCCGACTTAGATCCTGAATTTAAATTCTTAATCTAATTTAAATACTACCAATAAGTAGCATTTACACACATTTGCTTTTAAGCCCATCCACTAATTCTGATGTGCACTGAAATCATGATACACTTAGTTAATTCTGATTGTGAAAATTAATTTGAAGTTTTAAAATATTTTTTATTAGTTTTTGAAACTAATATTAGACAATAACCAACAAATGATTCCATTCCGTTATACACAAAAACCAACCAACTGCACCAAAAAAGACAAAACAAAACCAACATAGTCCATTCTTGTTTAACTGCATTCTGTTCAATGTTTTAAGCTCTAGAAGGGGAATCTTTGAGTTAATCAGGTAGGACCCTCATTTTGCAAATGAGAGACGTGAGGCACAAGTAGGTCAATGACTTATTGAGGTACTTGGAGAGAGAGGCAGTGTCCTCTGCCCATCACAGCTGGCCAGGCCTTGCAGGAGGAGACACACCCAAAAGAAATGTAGAGGCCAGTTCAACCGCATTCATTTCATGCCCTGGGGCTCCCACCCTTAAAAAGCATTCATCGCAGAGCACAGAAGTACATT
The DNA here is from genome assembly GCF_001698545.2 of Rhinopithecus bieti. Lineage (NCBI taxonomy): Eukaryota > Metazoa > Chordata > Mammalia > Primates > Cercopithecidae > Rhinopithecus > Rhinopithecus bieti. The sequence continues at coordinate 285,554 of NW_016823701.1, forward strand.
TTGAAAAGGAGTATAGTAGTTAAACAAGTACCAATGTGTGTATTAAAAAGTAAAATAAAATGCAGCATTGTCAGAGTCCTCATGGAAACTAGAACTCTCTTTAACCAAAACTACTTTTTAGTCATTCAATATCACATATCTTTTATGTTGCTTACAATAAACGTTAGGTCAATCATATTTATGCTCTAATTTTATTTACCAAAAATATTTTTTTTTCTTGTATTTAAAAGCACACATTCTTAGCTTGGGCACAGTGGCTCATGCCTGTAATCCTAGCACTTTGGGAGACAGAGCTGGGAGGATCACTTGAACCCAGGAGTTCAAGATAGCCTGGGCAACATGGGGAAACCCCATATCTACACAAAATTTTTTTTTTTTTTTTTTGAGATGGAGTCTTGCTCTGTTGCCCAGGCTGGAGTGCAGTGGCGCGATCTCAGCTGATTGCAAGCTCCGCCTCCCGGGTTCACGCCATTCTCCTGCCTCAGCCTCCCGAGTAGCTGGGACTACAGGCGCCCGCCACCTTGCCCGGCTAGTTTTTTTGTATTTTTTAGTAGAGACAGGGTTTCACCATGTCAGCCAGGATGGTCTCGATCTCCTGACCTCGTGATCCACCCGTCTCGGCCTCCCAAAATGCTGGGATTACAGGCTTGAGCCACTGCGCCCGGCCACACAAAATTTTTTAAATAAGGTGGGTGTGGTGGCAAGCACCTGTAGTGCCAGCTACTCGAGAGACTCAAGTGGAAGAATCACTGGAGCCCAGGAATTCAAAGCTGCACCGAGTCACAATCTTACCACTGTACTCCAGCCTGGGTGACAGAGAGAGACCCTGTCTTTAAAAAAAAAAAAAAAAAAAAAAA
>NW_016823701.1:289003-315304 GCF_001698545.2 Rhinopithecus bieti
TCAAAAAAAAAAAAGAAAAAAAAAGAAAAGAAAAAAATCATGTGTTCTTAGAACACATAAAAATAATTTGCCAGGCATTTTTTTCTCCTACAAATATTATTTTTACTAATAACAAAAGCCCAGATCACATTCTTCTGAAATCAAAGTTTCCATGATAAAAGCCTTGACATTCCAAGTTTTTGTCTTTTCAGTGTCAGCTAACACAGTTTGAATTTTTTTGTTTTTTTTTCCTATACTTGTATCATGGTTTAAGATCATACTAAATATTCATAGAAAATTAATGACTTATGCACCAAACATCTCTATTTAATCAGGCTTCTATTAGAAAGCAATCTCTTGCATTATATATAAAAATGAGAACAGAGATGCTAGAGAGCAGCCTATTAAACAAGGCAGAAAGTGATTTTGCTTGTCGTATAGCAGAAGTTCTATTAGGCAATGTCATAACTCCAAATAATACCAAATACCCCTAATACTTAAAATTTTCAAACTCAAAGAGCTGTTTACATTAATAGATCAACAGGGTGAGTATATTTATTGTAATTCAGCTTTTTCTTCTGCAAGATCTTATCACTACTTTCAGAGAGCATAAGACCTTCAGAATCAAGTACATATCTGATCCACATATAACTAAATACCCAAAGATAAGCCAAGTGGGTGGAAAGAGCAACAACAACAAAAACTTGTTTATCCTGCCAGGAATGGTGGTGCAAGCCTGTAGTCCCAGCAATTCAGGAGGCTAAGAAAGGAGGATCGCTTAGGCCCAGGAGTTTGAAGTTGCAATGAGCTACATTTGCACCACTGCACTCCAGCATGGGTGACAGATTGAGACCCTGTCTCAAAAGAAAAAAAAAAAAGAGAATAACCTTGTTTGTCCCACTGCCCTCAGTGAAACACATATCTGATAGGTTATTTCAACAATAGGTTCTGCTAAACCATTTTTTTAAAATTCATAAACCAAAACACAGAGGTTCCCTATCTCAGAAACAGTAGAATACCTTTAGGACTTTATTTTTAGATACACTTTCTTTCTTTGTCTTTTTTTTCTTGAGATGGAGTCTTGCTCTGTTGCCCAGGCTGGAGTGCAGTGGCACGATCTTGTTCATTGCAACCTCCACCTCCAGCATTCAAGCAAATCTCTTGCCTTAACCTCCTGAGTAGTTGGGACTACAGACGTGTGCCACCATGCCCAGCTAATTTTTGTATTTTTTAGTAGAGATTGGGTTTCGCTATGTTGGCCAGGCTGGTCTCAAACTCCTGGCCTCAGGTGATCCACCTGCCTCAGCTTCCCAAAGTGCTGGGATTACAGGCTTGAGTCACTGTGCTGGCCTAGGTATATTTTCCAACACAGGGTTATGAAATGTCCCAGCCTTCTCTTGCCAGAGAGAGATGAGACTCTGGGGAAGGTAAAAAGAGACTCCATATGCGGGAGGAAGGGCTTAAAAACATTCTATGTCATCTCCAAAGACACTCTGGGCAACCAGGCGCAAAAGAATTTGAAGTGGCCCCTATTCAGATTCACCCACACTGGGTGACGCAGGAGGTACTTGTTATTAGTAATTGTCAGCTAAGCGTGGTGTTTCATACCTATAAATCTCAGGGTTTTGGGAGGCTGAAATGGGAGGACTGCTTGAGCCCAGGAGTTTGAGACCAGCCTGGGCAACATAATGAAGGCTCCATTTCTACAAGAACTAAAAAATAAAAATATTTTTAAAATTTGCAGGGTGTGATGGTGCACGCCTGTAGTCCCAGACAGGAGGCTGAGACAGGAGGATCTCTCAAATCCAAGAGTTTGAGGCTTCAGTGAGCTATGATTGTGCCACTGTACTCTAGCCTGGCAACAGAGAGAGACCCAGTCTCTTAAAAAAAAAAAAAAGAAAAAAAGGTAATTGTAAAACATTTAATCAGCTTAAGACCTTGTGGGTCTTTTAAAAGCATGATCATAGACACAAACACAGATCCCACATTTGCCCTATCTGAGCTTCTGGAATCTCTTAGTCCTCCTGAGGAGTAGTGGGAGGTGGGGGGAGAGTGACTCTTAAATCTGGGTGTTCTGACAGCACCCCTTCTGCTATCTACCTCTGCTCGTGTGAAAAATGGCTAATTCCTTTCCCCTGGTCACCCCCCTTCTCACTTCTGGGGTAAAAAAGAATAAAAAAAAATCCTTGTCGGTTTTCAGCCAAAGTCTCTGGAATTTATTGCAAATTACCTTTAGAAAGTTACATGTGGCCTGGCGAGGTGACTCACGCCTGTAATCCCAGCACTTTGGGAGGCCGAGGTGGGCAGATCACCTGAGTTCAGAAGTTCAAGACCAGCCTGGCCAATGTGGTGAAACCCCATCTCTACTAAAAATACAAAAATTAGCCAGGCACGGTGGCAGTCACCTGTAATACCAGCTACTCGGGAGGCTGAGGCAGGAGATTTGCTTGAACCCAGGACGCAGAAGTTGCAGTGAGCCCAGATCACGCCATTGCACTCCAGCCTGGGAAACAAGAGTGAAATTCTGTCTCAAAAAAGAAAATAAAAGAAAGTTAAATGCATCTGTTTTTAGAGCCTAACTTACCCAAGAATGGGACAGAGCTCTCTCTGGACCACAGGCGGGATTTGGCAGCACTGCTCAGGCACATGTCATCCTGAGATCAAGGACCAAGCATTTTCTTACTTGTTGATCAAAAGAATTAGAAGCCACTTAACGTTCTGTCATTTGCACCTGTGTGGCTAACTCAAGACTATAGATTTTATTTTGCAGTGAAATTATAGAAAAAAATAAAGAATATTGATTTTAGACTGAGCATGGTAGCTTATACCTGTAATCCCAGTACTTTAGGAGGCCTAGGTGGGAGGACCGCTTGAGGCCAGGAGTTTGAGACCAGCCTGGGCAACATAGCCTGACTCTGTCTCTATGAAAAATTAGTTGAGTGTATGGGTGCATACCTTTAGTCCCAGCTACTTGGGAGGGTAAGATGGGAGGAGAGCTTGAGCCCAGGAATTCAAGGCTGTGGTTTGCTGATTGCACCACTGCACTCTAGCCTGGGCGACACAGCAAGATCCTGTCTCTAAAGAAAAATAAAAATAAATAAATTAATTAACTGCCTTAAAAAACATTAGCCAGGTGCGGTGGCACACACCTGTAGTTCTAGCTACTCAGGAGGCTGAGGTAGGAGGATAGCTTGAGCCCAAGATTTGGAGGCTGCAGTGAGCCACAATCACACCGTTGCACTCCAGCCTGGGTGACAGTGGGAGACCCTGTCTCAAAAAAGAAAAAAGGGGGGGGGGAAGACTATCAACTTCAGAAGTAGATGCAATGTATATTTAAAAGTAATCTAAGTATCTGCGTAAAGATGCTATGTTTGACTCATTGGCAGGTATGAGTTCATTGCCCAGCGTTCTTTATTAAAAAAAACAGCTTTTATAGTACACGCTGTTGGTACGTCATTTTTCTTTCAGAGGATTATTACTTTTTAAAAGCTTCTTTAAAAGCTTCTTAAATTCCCAGTTAAAGCTGTTACATTCTAACCCAGTCTCAGAGCTGATTGGCTCAAAACCTCTGTGGGCCAGTAATGCTACATTACCCCGGAGGGGCGGGCAGCGCGGGGGTCAGGGAGCTGCCAAAGCCAGCCCTCCTACTGGCCAGCACGCCCATTCCAAGGGATAAATAGGATTAAGTGCTCTAAAGAGGATTCCCAGCCCTCCTGCAAAGGAGGATCAAACACTCTGGTCTAGCTCTGGAACAAAAATAAGCCCCAGAGGAGAAAGTGCCTGTTTAAACACCAGGTGGCCCCACCCCAAGCCTCCGCTCTTCCTCTTACACCCATCTCTGGATGGCTGGGAAGAGCCCCTTTCCGCAGGCAAGTGTGCGCACTGGATCTAAGTCCGTGAGAGTGGGTTCAACCCATCCTTTTTGGTTTCCTAAACAGGGTCAGCCCCTGAGCAGCAGTGGGAGGTCATGACCTCAAATCTCTTCTAGCTGCTTTTGGGGACAAATGGATAAACTCTGTTAGGAAGCGCTGTAGCGCGTCTTAGAGAAAGCCCTTTGTATGAACTGCTCTCAGGACACTCTCCTAAATTTAGGTCCTGAAAGATTAAGGTAATAAAAACTGCTGACATTTGATTGCAATTTTTCTTGTCCAGGAAACAGACCAACCACATAGAACCAAAAAGCGCCCCTCTCCAAACTTCACCCCACCCCACCCACCTTTTCAAACTGCCCTGCGAGGAGAGGGGTTGACACTGGCAGGGGTGGCCACCAAACATGGACTCCCTGTAAAGACGCCCCAACAGCACACGTGTTAACTCATTAACTCAGAGGGATCTGGGGTCACTGTGACGGTTTTCTACTAATAGGGAATAAAGCTCCTGTAGACGTTAGCGGTAATGCCCTGACGGCCGGCGCAAAGTTAACTCCTCCCGGGCCAGCAAGAGGAAACCGTGTCCTGCCCAGGCAGATGTGCACTGGAAACGCGCGTGTACCCATGCACACACGGGGTTTTAGGATCACTCCCCTTGCACAGGCCAGACCCCACACCCATCCCTAGTCTTTTCTCCAGGGAGGGAGCAGCGGCAGCAGGCGGCCATCCAATGTCCATCAGCTCAGCTTCGCCACGCACACGGCTAGGGCCACAGCCGCCAGCAGCACTGCGCCGAAAAGGATGGCGGCCAGGGCCTTCCTGGGGTCGCAACCCCCTCCGCGCTCCTCCACGGACACGACCGAGGAGGGGCCGGCGTTGACTGTGGACAGGAGCTCGGCGCCCGCCGCCTGCCGGGCTTGCACGGTCCAGCGGGGCACGTTGACCTTCATCTCCATGTTGTCGATCATCTCGCCCACCTGAAGAACCTCGCGCTCCAGCTCCCGCAGGTCCGCGACGTCGAAGTCGCCCTCCGCCTCGAGCCGCAGGCTGCGGGTGCTCAGCGCGCGCGCCGCCACACCGGAGGAGGCGCCGGCTACACCTGTGCGCACCAGCGGCCGCCGAGGCGCGTGCAGCGGGAAGGCGGCACCCAGCTCCAGCGCGCGTCGCATATCCGCTTCCAGCAGGTCCAGGCAGCCCGAGAAGGCCACCCACAGACGCTCGAACTCCACGCGCTCGTCGGCGGCCAGGCCCCGGTCGCGCAGCACGGCAGTCAGCCGGGCGCAGGTGGACACCGCCAGCTCCTGCGCCTTTTGGCGCGTCTTTTGCAGCTCCTGCCGCAGGTTCTGCGAGTCTGCCGAGCCTCCGACGGTCAGCACCAGGTGGTGGTAGCACGCAGTCGTCTTGTTGAACCCATCTAGCAACGCCTTGCACTCCTCCCTCGCCATTGCGGTGCGCTCCGGATGGGCCCTGCTGCCTCAGGGCGGCAGGACGCGGCTAGCCCCCGTTCCGGCCTCGGTCCGGGCCGCACGAACGCTCCTCATGGTCCGTGACTCGCTCGGCGCTGCCGCCAACGTCCACCGAGCCCGCCTGGGACCCTCGACGTGCTTCTCTGCGGACTGGGCGCGGAGAGGGAGCCCCGTTAGCGGTCCCCCGCTCCCTCGTCCATCCTCCCAGGCGCACTCAGAGTCACACGCCGTGTTTCTGCGCCGCCCTGGCCTCCACGGTGGCTCCCTGGGAAGCTGAGGGTGCGGTCCCCATCCTCCCTGGGTGCCAACCCCGGGGCGAGCAGGACGCAGAGCCGCGCGCTCCGCCTTAGGCGCTGCCAAGGGGCGGCCGGGTAGGGTTTCCTAGGACCCGCCCACCCCGCCTGTCCCGGCCGAAGCTGCCACCCCCTGGATCAGCGGTAGGCGGGGCTCCGCGCGGGGAGGTCACGTGTGGGTCGCCCATTCCTCCCTCCCTTTCACCCCATCCGAGTTCTGGAATGTTAGCGCTCAAGAGTTAAAACACGTCCTATTTTACGGATGGGGAAACTGAGACCCAGGTAAAAAGCAGGCCAGGCTCCCGCGGAGTTTTTACCAGTGAGGGGACTAGAACCCAACTATACTGACTCCCGGACCCTTTCGGCGACAGGACGTGGGGTGCCTCGCAAGACTGGGCACCTCCGTGCCCCAAAGCGAGCAGTGACTGGCAATCCGAGGGGCTGGGCGCTGCCGGGGTCCGGTGTCCCGGGCGCATCGCGCTCTGCGGGTCAGTGCTTCCGAGCGCGTACCCCACCTCTAGTGTCAGCCCCGGCTCCCAGCCCTGCCCCTCACGTTCTGGGCACGCGCAGTTGCTGGCGCGGGGCGGGGCCAGCTGGAGTAGGAAGCGTAGGGAGCCGCCTGAGCTCCGCCCCCGGCTGGGCTGGACTCAATGATTGCTCTGTGCACACGTCACTCTGGGAAACGACGGTTTCTCACTGGGTCAGCTGTGGCGCGGCTCCGCCCCTCGGCGGAGTAAGGGGTGGGCTATAGGGCCCGATCGCCGCGCTAGGGTGGTGGGCATCGAGGTCCCAGCAGCGGACGAGGGAGGTGCCGCCGCCGCCCAGGATGGGTGGGAATGAAGGGATGTAGCCTTTTAAGTAAGTGTCCTCGCGCTGGCCTCCTCCCGCGCCTCCCCTCCCGCGGGACGGCTGCGCCGCGGAGCGCGGCGGCCGGGCGGGGCCCGGAGAGTGAGGGGGGAGGGGCTCCCTGCTCTCCGCAGTCCGCTCCCGGGTCCGCCAGGTGGCCCAGCGCCGCCCTAGACCCCTCGTCCCCAGGTGGGTGCCCGGTCCGCAGCCGGCGCGCCCTGCCCACTCCGCCCCTTGGGTCTGGAGGAGAGGGAGCGGTCGATGTGGAGAATGCATCCTCCGAGCCCCGCTGCGTAGACACCGGCGGGTGGGGCCGGGGTCCCGAGTCTGGGGGTTCGGACCTGGCGGGGCGCGGGCAGTCGCCGCGCAGTTTCCCCGCGGCCTAGGGGCTGCTGGAGGGGAGGCAGCGGGTGGGGGTTCGAGCCGCGCGCCCGGCGGCTGTGATTTCCGGGGGTGGGGGTGAAGAGGGCGCGGAGCGGGGAATCCCTGGCTGCCGGCCTCTCGCGGGGCGGGGTCTCTGCGTCCCCACAGGTAAAGATTGTTAAAGGAAAACTCTTACGCCCCAAGAGATGTTCTGGATTCTGAGTCTGTTCCGTCTTTTGGTTGAAAATGGACTGCCCAGGAGCGCACGAGCCACTCGGTGCCCCCTTGGCTGCCCCTCGAGGTGCAGGGGACGTGGGCACTCGCGGTCCGTGCTGGGCGAGGGAGCAAGGGACAAGTCTTCGCTGAGGATTTAGAGCATGCAGGGAACGAGGGCTGCTGGCAGTGCTGGAGGGACTGTGAGGCTGCAGAGAGCTCGGATTTTACAAGTTGATGGGTTCCATGGAGAGAGGCCACTGTTTTAATTTAATAATGCACTCTTCCCACTGGCTGAAGAGTAGAGCAGTGGATTTTTTTTTTCTTTTCTTTCTTTTCTTTTTCTTTCTTTTTGAGACAGGGTCTGGCTCTGTTGACCAGTCTGGAGTGCAGTGATGCCATCATAGTTCATTTCAGCTTCAAACTCCTAGACTCAAGCAATCCTTTCACCTCATCCTCCTTTGTAAAGCTGGAAGTACAGGTACATGCCACTATGCACGACTAATTTTTAATTTTTGCTTTTTTTTTTTGTAGAGATAGGATCTAGCTCGGTTGCCCAAGCTGGTCTTGAACTCCTGGTCTTAAGCCGTGGTCTTGTCTTGGCTTCCCAAGGTGTTGGGGTTACAGGCACTAGTCACCACGTTTTGCTGAGCAGTAGCTATTATCGTTTCGAGATTAGCCTGGCATGAGGTCTGGTGTTGAGGTGGACTGGGGGTCCGGTGCACTGAGCCCCGGGGCCTGCTGTCACTCAGGGAGCTATCCTTTAACTGGGTGAGCAGTAGGCTGGGTGTTTGCTGCCAGGGCTTGGGTACTCCTGGCCTTGACTATTGTGTGGAAGGGGGGGTTCTGAGCCACCCACATGCTACATGGGTTTGTTCCCAGGGGAATAGTAGTTTTCAGGACAAAATGGGTGGAAAGAGGGAAAACCCTCTTTCCCTTCAGGGGGGAGCTTTGGAGACAGCAGAGGGTGAGGAAGCTGCAAAGGTGGCCAGAAGCCAGACATGCCAGGTCCTGAGCACCTAGCAGAGAAGTTGAGGGCTCACCTGGTGGGGAGTAGGGGGAAGCCTTTGAGGAATCCTGCAGAGCTCGGTGTTGGAAAGATCAGTTTGTTTTGTTGCTGGTGGACAGGTGTGAGTGAAATCCAGGGGGCAGATCCAGGAGGCACAGCCCGTAGGCCTTGGAAGAAGGGGGTGCAGGATGAGAGCAGGAGCGGAGACTTCTCCTGACCAGCCATAGGGACAGGAATGCACCTGGGGCTCTGACGTTGGATAGACTTGCATTCCCAACTTACACCCAGACTTGCCTGGTGACCTGAATTAATCTTGCCCGGCAGCTTCCCTGGGAGGGCAGGCAGAGGTGTCTGCAGATGGCCTGGGGCTAGGGTCTCCATTGTGCCTCTTTGTGGCTGTTAAACTGTGTCTCCCTCACCAAAGCAGCTGCTACATCTTTGTTAGTGATGTTTCTGTGTCCCGGTTAGGGTTTCTGTGGCATCTGTCCTGCTGGGGATCTTCCGGTCTGTCATTTGCCAGCACTAGGCTGGTGTCCAATGACTCCATCCTCTCATAGAGGAGCGGAGGAATGTGACCATGTCATGATAGGTACCAGTCCTAGAAAGGATTCAGTCCAGAAGGATCCAGACTCGATTTGTCCTGGGATTGATTCTCCATCTGAGGAACACTGAGAAGTGGCTCTAGAGCTCCTGCCTGTCTGCCCAAGATACTGGTGGAGGGTACATGGTGGTTCTCCCTGCGGTCCAGGAACAGGGTGATGCAGTGACATTCGGAGGGGCTGTTCTGCTCCTCCAAACTCTTCTGCTCCCTGCATGGTCCCGCCCTGGTTCCGGTCCTGGCTTCTCTCTAACCCTGCACATTCCAGCTGTCACTGTGTTGGGCTGGCACTGAGCATCCTGATTGTTTTGGGCTTTTTGCCTTTGTGCCTGCTTGGCTATGACCTGGGGCTAGCCCCTCACCTACCCTGGATATGGACAGTGGAGTTCCAGCTCTTGTGAGGGATGACCTCTCCCTGGGAGCTCGGTAATGCACCACTATCATTTTGTTCAAGTGGGTGAGCAGTTACTCCATGTCTGCAGGGAGCCAGGCGCAGGGCTGGGTGCTTTAATGAGAAGCTTTGAGAAGAATATGGACAGGATCTCTAAATGTTATAGGTCAGAAGGACACAAGTGACTGTAACAGCGTTTATTACATCACCACATTGTTTCCATTGGTATGAAAAATAGATGAATAGAAAGTTTTCGTTTTTCGCCTTTTCGTTCTGAATCATAAATTGGACCAACTGGAGAATACTGCTCATCTGTTGGGAAGCATTCCTGGTCAGAGTGTTTGGTTAGAGCCCTGGAAGGGCAGGAACAGCCACTGCAGGGAGATTTCAGCAGGGAGTGCATCTCTAAGGAGGCTGAATTCCCCGTGCTGAATTCTGCTGAGCTGGGTTGCACGCTGTCACCAGACGGTTCCTGACCACCCAGACTTATCTGGGCTCGCAGGACGGTTGAAGACCACAAAACCACGAGTGTGCACACTGCCGCCTGAAATACTAGTTTGAGGCCTCACATGGCTCTGCTGTTTGTAGAATAACTGCAGAAAACTCACATTTAGGGGTATTTGGTATCTCCAGCTAACTCAGCTGGATTTTCTGTACATTTTCCCATCATTTGAGCCCAAGCAGGGATGGAATTTTTTTTAAAGAAGTTTTATAAGAAGATTCACTTATCTTTCTAGTTTTACAAGAAGAAGTCCATTTTCTTTGCATGTTATTTTAAATAGCAAAGTAATTTTTTTTTTTTTTTTTTTAAAAAAAAAAACTTTTTTTTTTTTTGTTTTTTTTAAAAAAAAAAAAATTTTTTTTTTTTTTTTTTTTTTTTTTTTGAGACAGGGTCTCACTCTGCCGCCCAGGTTGGAGTGCAGGGGCCCAATCTCAGCTCACTGCAACCTCCACCTTCTGGGTTCAAGAAATTCTCGTGCCTCAGCCTCCCAAGTAGCTGGGATTATAGGCATGGGCCACCACACCCAACTGATTGTAGTTTTAGTAGAGACAGGGTTTCACCATGTTAGCCAGGCTGGTCTCAAACTCCTGACCTCAAGTGATCCACCCGCCTTGGCCTCCCAAAGAGCTGGGATTACAGGTGTGAGCCACTGTGCCCAGCCAGCAAACTAATTGTTGCAGATAAACTTGACAGGGTATAAAACTGTTCTTTTAAGCATTTACCCTATATAAGAATTCAGCTCTGGCATTAAGCACCAGATTGTATGAGGTTATTACCTTTTTTTTTTTTTTTTTTGAGACAGAGTCTTGCCCTGTCGCCTAGGCTAGAGTGCAGTGGTGGTGCAATCATAACTCATTGCAGCCTTGACCTCTTGGGCTCAAGTGATCCTCCTGCCTCAGCCTCCCCTGGCTGGGTGTGTGCCACCATACCCAGCTAATTTTTTGATTTTGCTGTAGAGACAGGGTCTCACTTTGTTATGCAGGCTGGTTTTGAACCCCTGGGCTCAATCATCTGTCAGCCTCAGCCTCCCAAAGTGCTGGGATTACAGGTGTGAGCCACTGCACCTGGCATATTACAGTTTTTTTTTTTTTTTTTGAAATGGAGTCTCACTCTGGAGTGCAATGGCATGATCTTGGCTCACTGCAACCTCCGCCTCCCAGCCTCAAGTGATTCTTCTGCCTCAGCCTCCCTAGTAGCTGGGATTATAGGCGCCCATGCCTGGCTAATTTTTGTATTTTTAGTAGAGACGGGGTTTCACCATGTTGGCCAGACTGGTCTTCAACTCCGTCTCAAGTGATCAGCCTACCACAGCTTTCCAAGGTGCTGGGATTACAGGTGATAGCCACTGCACTCGGCCCTTTTTTTAAATTTAAATTTGAAGTTTTTATTTTTTATTTTTATTTTTTTATTTTTTATTTTATTTATTTTTTTTTTGAGATCGAGTCTCTGCTCTGTCACCCGGGTTGGAGTGCAGTTCGGATCTCCAGCTCACTGCAAGCTCCGCTCCCGGGTCATGCCATTCTCCCTGCTCAGCTCCCGAGTAGCTGGGACTACAGGCCCGCCACTCGCCCCGGCTAGTTTTTTTGTATTTTTTAGTAGAGACGGGGTTTCACCGTGTTACAGGATGTCTGGTCTCCTGACCTCGTGACTCTGCCCGTCTCGGCCTCCGAAAGTGCTGGGATTACAGGCTTGAGCCACCGTGCCCGGCCAAAGTTTTTATTTTTTATTGAGACAGAGTCTCCCTCTATTGCCCAGGCTGGAGTGCAGTGTCATGATCTCGGCTCTCTGCAAGCGCCACCTCCTGGGTTGAAGTGATTCTTATGCTTCAGCTTCCTGAGTAGCTGGGATTACAGGGGTTTGCCACCATGCCCGGCTAATTTTTGTATTTTTAGTAGAGCCAGGGTTTTGCCATGTTGGCCAGGCTGGTCTCAAACTCCTGACCTCAGGTGATCCGCCTGCCTCGGCCTCCCAAAGTGCTGGGATTATAGGCATGAGCTACTGCACCCTGCATGTTACATATTTTTAACACTAGGACAGAAAGGTTGAGAACAGTGTTGGACAGAGGTCCTTTTTTTCATATTTTTTTCATGTGACAGCAAGGATGAAAGGACAGAGCTCTTTGAATCCCTACTCCTGGACAGAGGGTTCAGTCTTTAGTGACCAAGAGGTCTGAAGTCCAAGATAAAGCAGGTGACTTGGGGCTAGATAACAGCAGGGTCTGTCCACGCAGCAGTGCTTGTTAAGGACATGGTGTTTTGATGTGGCATTCAGTGGCCTTCCCTTCCCTTGCTGTTCTGCCCCTTTCTGACCTCTGCTTGGAGTCTTATTACTTTCCCATGCTCTACCTCATCCCCCTTCCCTGCTGTTTTCTTTCATTTTCCCTCCCTCCCTCCCTCCCTCCCTTCCTTCCTTCCTTCCTTCCCTTTTCTTTCTTTCCTTCCTTCCTTCTTTTTTTCTTTCTTTCTTTCTTTTTTTTTTTTTGTGAAGGAGTCTTGGCTTATCACCTAGGCTGGAGTGCAGTGGTGCCATCTCGGCTACTGCAACCTCCACTTCTTGGGTTTAAGCAATTCTTCTGCCTCGGCCTCCAAGTAGCTGGGACTGTGGGTGCCCATGACCATGCCCAGCTAATTGTTATATTTTTAGTAGAGATGGGGGGGTTTCACCATGTTGGCCAGGGTGGTCTTGAACTCCTGACCTCAGGTAATCCACCTGCCTTGGCCTCCCAAAGTGTTTGGATTATAGGTGTGAGCCCCCGTGCCCAACCACTGCTGTTTTCTTCTCTCTCTGGTCCTTACCTCCCAGCTCTGTTTTTAGTTCGTCCATGGAAGCCCGTCCTTATTGCCTCATCTTGGGGGTAGAAGTATTGGTGTTCCTCCAGCATCTTTTCTGAAGCAGAAAGAGCATCTTTTCCCAGCTTGAGTCTGACCATATCGCCTCCTGTTTCTCACATGGCTTTCATCCAGACCATCTTTTACTTTTGCAATGTGCCACGTAGAACCAACTATGTCAGGAACTAGAAAGAGTTTTGTTTTCTTGTGACTCTGTCCCAGCAAAATTGCATTATCTCACTGTGGTGGAAACTCATAAAAGGATTATCTGGGCTCCAGTAATAAGTGAATTTAACAATTCAAATAGCTGAGTTGTTGCAGAGGCACCCGTGGGGCCCAGGCAGGGATTATATACAACCATTTTTATGCTAGTCTCTTCTCCCTAGGAGGACTGACTGGGGGCTGACAGGCCTTTTTCATGCAGAACCCAGGGCACCTGCAGCCAAGACAATTCTGGCTGGACCTGGGGAATTAGGTGAGGGGCCTGTATAGCTGTCTGTTTTGTGGACTTTTCTATCTGGGGAAATAAAGTATGACTCTTGGGCTGGGCATGGTTGCTTATGCCTGTAATCCCAGTGCTGTGAGAGGCTGAGGCGGGAGGATTACTTGAGGCCAGGAGTTTGAGACCAGCCTGGGCCACATAGCGAGATGCCATCTCTACTGAATGAATGAATGAATGAATGAATGAATGAATGAATGAATGGCAGGCTCTTGTTTAGTCTTGAGTTGGCCAGCTGAATCTCAGTTTCTTCATCTGTGACACGGGCTAGTGATACCTACTTGCCTAGAGTTATTGTGAGCATTAAAATAGGATGAGGGCTGGGTGCGGTGGTTCACACTCATAATCCCAGCATTTTGGGGGAGCTGAGGCAGGAGGATCACTTGGGCAACATAGCGAGACCCCATCTGTACTGAAAATAAAAAAAATAGCTGGGCACAGTGGCTCATGCTTGTAATCTCAGCACCTTGGAGTCCGAGACAGGAGGATTGCTTAAGTAACATAGTGAGACCCCATCTCTACCAAGAATAAAAAAAAATTAGCTGAGCCTGGTAGTTCATGCCTGTAGTCCCAGCTACTTGGAAGGCTGAGGCAGGAGGATCACTTCAGTCTGGGAGGTCAAGGCTGTAGTGAGCTGTGATTGTACCAGTGTACTCCAGCATGAGTGATAGAACAAGACCCTGTCTCAAAAAAAAAAAAAAGATGAGGACTGGGCACAGTGACTCATGCCTTGTAATCCCAGCACATTGGGAGGCCAGGGCAGGAGGATCACTTGAGGTCAGAAGTTTGAGACCAGCCTGGGCAACATAGCGAGACCCTGTTTCTACCAAAAATAAAACAAAACAAAACAAAAAATTTAGGCTAGGCCAGGTGGCTCATGCCTGTAACTGTGGCACTTTAGGAGGCTAAGGTGGGAGGATTGCTTGAGGCCAGGAGTTTGAGGATGCAGTGAGCTATGATTGTGTCACTGCACTCCAGCCTGGTCAGTAGAGTGAGACTCCCAACTCATAAAGAAATAAAGGTAAGTGAGTAAAGATGAGGATTTATAGAGGTTATCACAGTGCCTGGTACAAGGACTCTCCCAAATGGTGGCTATTTTTACCATTAGTCCCCAGGAATAGAATTCATCATGGAGTTATGTATGCATAGTGTTTTCCCAAGGAGGCATTCTGGATCCCTGTTACATAGTGAGAGAGTAGCTCCTGGTTCATATTTCATTCATCTAATTGTATCAAGGATAAATTTACTTTACACTTTTTTAATAGCTACTGATTTTCTCATTTTAATGAAGAGAGAAGGCCCCAGGCTCAAGCTTAGCATCTAATGAGGTTTTTTTTTTTTTAATCTTTTGAGACGGAGTTTCACCCTTGTTGCCCAGGCTGGAGTGCAATGGCATGATCTCAGCTAACTGCAACCTCCACCTCCTGGATTCAAGTGATTTTCTTACTTCAGCCTCCTGAGTAGCTGAGATTACAAGCGTGCACCACCATGCCCGGCTAATTTTTTGTATTTTTAATAGAGATCGGGTTTCACCATGTTGGCCAGGCTGGATCCACCCACCTCGACCTCCCAAAGTACTGGGATTATCAGGTTTTAAATAACATTAATTACCTTTATAATTTTTAACTTTAAGATGATCTTCTCTTCATTGGAAGTGATACCGTTTTTCTATTTAAAGTAGTAATAAGATTTTTTAAAAAATAAATTTTAGGCCAAGGATGGTGGCATATGCCTGTTGAGTCAGGAGTTCAAGACCACCCTGGGCAACACAGCAAGACTCCATTTCTACAAAAGTAAACAAAAATAAAACAAAAAGTAAAATACATTTTTATAAAGACAGTAAGTTGATGAAGGAAAATGTCAAACATTAGCAAGAGAGCCATTATATGTAATTGTTGGGCAAAATTGTGCTCACATTGTGGGCAGATTGTTCACTGCCCAGCAGCAGGGGCTGTGCAGCGTGTGGTCTAGGACCTGCTTACTAGCCTAGCGCCCTTGTACAGGGCTGCATCCCCTGGGAAGTCGGGTGCTTGTTTCTAATTCTCACAAAAGTCCCATGTGAGCTTGCAGTAACTGTTGCTACATTGATAGGCAGTACTGCGTGTCACAGATAGTGAAGGTGGCTTGTAAATGATCCTCATAAGAATCCTGCAGACAGGTATTAGCATTCTGTATGGCGCAGGCCCAGATGGAGGCTCAGAGAGGTGGGATGATGTGGTTAGAAATCTGATCTCCTGGCCAGGCGTGGTGGCCCATGCCTGTAATCCCAGCACTTTGGGAGGCCAAGGCAGGTGGATCACTTGAGGTCAGGAGTTTGAGACCAGCCTGGCCATCATGGTGAAACCCCATCTCCACTAAAAATACAAAAATTAGCCAGGAGTGGTAGCACACAACTGTAATCCCAGCTATGAGGGAGGCTGAGGCAGGAGAATTGCTTGATCCCAGGGGCGGAGGTGGCAGTGAGCCGAGATTATGCCACTGCACTCCAGCCTGGGCAACTGAGACTCTGTCTCAAAAAAAAAAAAAAAAAGATATCTGATCTCCTTTTCTGTGCCCATTTTGTAGGCATCCTCTCTGAGAGCTCATTGGTTCAGAGGAGCAGACCAGGGACGACGAGGAACAGCTGTAGAATGTTTCATGAAACACGCAAAGCACTGGTTCACATTAGTTAGCTGCATGGAGCAATCTGCAGACAGCAACATCCTTCAAACAGCTTATTTCCTGAAGGGGTGGCCTGCCCCTCCACACCTGTGGGCGTTTCTCATTAGGTGAAACGAGAGACTTGAGAAAAGCAATGAGACACAGAGACAAAGTATAGAGAAAGAAAAGTGGGCCCAGGGGACCGGCGCTCAGCATACAGAGGACCCACACCGGCACCGGTCTCTGAGTTCCCTTAGTATTTATTGATAATTATCTTTACCATATTAAAGATAAGGGAGTGGCAGGACAATAGGATCATTGTAGGGAGAAAATTAGCAGTAAGACATATGGATAAAGATCTCTGTGACATGAATAAGTTCAAAAGAAAATGCTGTGCCTTGATATGCATATGCAAACATCTCCATAAACCTTTTAGCAGCATTGTTTCAGCAAGTCCCACCTTTTGCCGGAAGGCAGTTTTCTCCTATCTCAGTAAACAGAGCATACAATCGGGTCTCACACTGAGATGTTCCATTGCCCAGGGACGGGCAGGAGACAGATGCTTTTCTCTATCCCAACTGTCAACATCTGCCAAAAGGCCTTCTTTCCTCTTGTACTAGTCCTCCTCAGCACAGACCCTTCACGGGTGTCGGGCTGGGGGACGATCAGGTCCTTCTCTTCCCACGAGGCCCTATTTCAGACTATCACATGGGGAGAAACCTTGGACAATACCTAGCTTTCCTAGGCAGAGGTCCCTGCGACCTTTGGCAGTGTGCGTGTCCCTGAATACTTGAGATTAACAGAACGGTGATGACTTTTAACCAGCAAGCTGCCTTCAGGCACTTGTTTAACAAAGTACATCCTGCACAGCCCAAAATCCATTAAGCCTTGAGTCACCAACAGCACATGTCTCTTGCAAGGACAAGGTTGGGGGTAGGGTCACAGATTAACAGCATCTCAAATACAGAACAAAATGGAGTCTCTTATGTCTACTTCTTTCTGCATAGACACAGTAACAGGCTGATCTCTCTTTCTTTTCCCCACAATTTCCTAAAGTGAGTTGAACACTGACCTGTAATCTTCTTTTGGCGCTTCACAGACCTTTCAGTCATGAATCATGGAAGGGTCTACTCTGGCTTCAGAAGTCCTAGTTCTGATGGTAGTGGTAGGTGTGTTCCATAGTGATTCTTATTTTATCTGTATAGCGTGACTCTGATGTAAGTCCATTTGGCTTTTGCTTTTAGAACCTTACCTATAATAAGCAATCTAATTTTAGCAACCCCTTTCACAACAGCAGCAAAGTCTATACAGAATGTATAAATAGTCTAATAAAAGTCATACATGATCCTTATGGAAAAGTTGGAGGACATTGAAGAAATTCATAGAAAGATATGCCATATACGTGGATGATAAAATTCATAATTATAGGGCTGAGTGTGGTGGCTCACGCCTGTAATCCTAACACTTTGGGAGGCCAAGGTAGGAAGATCACTTGAAGCCAGGAGTTCAAGACCAGCCTGGCCAACATGGTGAAACCCCGTCTCTACCAAAAAAACACACAGAAAAAGTTAGCTAGTGTTGTGGCATGCATCTGTAGTCTGAGCTAATTGGGAGGCCAAGGCATGAGAATTGCTTGAACCTGGGAAGCAGAGGTTGCAGTGAGCCAAGATCGTGCCACTGCACTCCAACCTGGGCAACAGAGCAAGACTCCGTCTCAAAAAAAAAAAAAAAAAAAAGGCAGGCTGGGCACAGTGGCTCACGCCTGTAATCCCAACACTTTGGGAGGCTGAGGTAGGAAGATCACTTGAAGCCAGGAGTTCAAGAACAGCCTGGCCAACGTGGTGAAACTGCGTCTCTACTAAAAATACAAAAATTAGGTTGGGCGTGGTGGCACGCCTGTGATCCAAGCACTTTGGGAGGCTGAGGCAGGCGGATCACGAGGTCAGGAGATTGAGACCATTCTGGCTAACATGGTGAAACTCCGTCTCTACTAAAAAGACAAAAAATTAGCCAGGCATGTTGGCGGGCGTCTGTCGTCCCAGCTACTTGGGAGGCTGAGGCAGGAGAATGGCATGAACCCGGGAGGCGGAGCTTGTAGTGAGCTGAGGTCATGCCACTGCACTCCAGCCTGGGCGACAGAGTAAGACTCCCTCTCAAAACAATAACAGCAACAACAAAAAATTAGCCAGATGTAGTGGTGGGTGCCTATAATCCCACCACTGAGGCAGGAGAATTGCTTGAATCCGGGAGGCAAAGGTTGCAGTGAGCTGCAACGCCACTGCACTTTAGTGTGGGTGAGAGAGAGAGACTATGTATCAAAAAGAAAAAAAAATTTGTAATTATAAAGATATTCACTCTCCAGTCCATGAATTTAGTATGGGTCTCTACTAATTTGAATTTAGTATGTGGTCTCTACCTGCCTTGTCCAGTATATAGCTGCTAGTGGCTATTGAGCACATGAAATGTGGCTAGTATGAACTGAGAAGTGCTGTAAATGTAAAATGCACACGAGCTTTTAAAGACTTGGGAATAAAAAAGAATGTAAAATATATCATTAATAATAGTTTTTTTCTTTCTTTCTTTCTTTCTTTCTTTCTTTCTTTCTTTCTTTCTTTCTTTCTTTCTTTCTTTCTTTCTTTCTTTCTTTCTTTCTTTCTTTTCTTTCTTTCTTTCTTTTTTTTTTGAGACAGAGTCTCACTCTGTCGCCCAGGCTGGTGTGCAGTGGCGTGATCTCAGCTCGCTGGAGTCTCTGCTTCCTGGGCTCAAGCGATTCTCCTGCCTCAGCCTCTCAAGTAGCCTGGCTAATTTTTGTATTTTGTAAAGATGGGGTTTCACCATGTTGCCCAGGCTGGTCTCGAAGTCGTGGACTCAAGCAGTCCACCTGCTTTGACCTTCCAGAGTGCTGGGATTACAGGCATGAGCCGCTGTGCCCGGCCATCATTAATAACTTTTTATTATTGTTATTATTTGGGGATGTAGTCTTGCTCTGTTGCCCAGGCTGGAGTGCAATGGCACAATCTCGGCTCACTGCAACCGCTGCCTCCTGGGTTCAAGCAATTCTCCTGCCTCAGTTTCCCAAGTAGCTGGGATTACAGGCAGCCGTCATCATACCCGGCTAATTTTTGTATATTAGTAGAGATGCGGTTTCACAATGTTGGCCAGGCTGGTCTTGAACTCCTGACCTCAGGTGATCTGCCCACCTCAGCCTCACCTAATCCCAGAGTAGTGGGATTACAGGCGTGAGCTACTGTGCCCAGCCAATAACTTTTAAATAATGATGAAGTCAAGTGCAGTGACATATATCTGTGGTCCCAGCTACTTGGGAGGCTGAAATGGGAGGATTGCTTGAGGCTGGGAGTTTAGGGCTGTGGTGAGCCGAGATCATGCCTGTGATCTCGGCCTGTGAATAGCCACTGCACTATAGTCTGGGCAAAATAGCAAGACTCCGTCTCTAAAAAACAAAATAAATAATGGTCACATGTTGAAAATATCGTATTTTGGATATATTAAGATAAAATATGTTATTAAAATTAATTGTATCCTGTTTCTTTTTTAATGTGCTAATAGAAAATTTAAAATGACATTGTGTATTTCTGTGTAATATATACATAATTGTATTTCTTACATGTGACAGTGAGACCCTTGAAACAGAATAGAGCCTGGAAACAGGCTAAACATACGTGGGATCTTGGAATGTGACAACGGTAGCATTATCAACCAGTGCGAAATGGATAGAATATTCAAAAAATGATGATGGGACCATTGGCTTTCTATATGGAGAAATACAGTTAGACACTCGATTTATAGCAGGTACAAAAATCCAGATAGACTGAAGACCTAAAAATAGAAAACTGTAATATTTTTAGAAATCATAAGGACTACCTTTATGGCTTTGAAATTGGAAAGGACGTGGTTTCAGGTAGCCTTTGCTATGTAACAAACCAACCCAAAATGTAGTGACTTCAAACTGCCATAATTTATTACTTCCTACGTTGTGTGAGTTGGGGGGATGGTTCCTCTGCTGGTGTCGGCTGGGCTCCCTCAAGGGGCTGTATTCTGCTGGCAGGTTGGCTGTGCTTACTGGGCCACCTTGGCCTCCCTCTTCCCCCATGGTCTTTCATCACGTGGGCTTCTTCACAGCATTGGGATCTTGGGGTACCAAGAGAATGAGAATCTGCAAGGCCTTATATAAGTGTATATGTATATATATACTTTTATTTTTCTTATTTCTTAAATGTACTAAGAGTTTTTTTTTGTTTTGAGACAGAGTCTCGCTCTGTCACCCAGGCTGGAGTGAAGTAGTGCGATCTTGGCTCACTGCAACCTCTGCCTCCTGGGTTCAAGCGATTTTCCTGTCTCAGCCTCCTGAGTAGCTGGGACTACAGGTGCATGCCATCATGCCTGGCTAATTTTTGTATTTTAGTAGGGGGTTTCACCATGTTGTCCAGGCTGGTCTCAAACTCCTGACCTCAAGTGATCCACCCGCCTAGGCCTCCCAAAGTGTTGAGCATGAGCCACCATACCTGGGCTTTTTTTTGTTTTTTAAAGAGATGGGGTCTCACTCTGTTGCCTAGGCTGGAGTGCAGTGTTTCAATCATAGTTCATTGCAGCCTCAAACTCCTGGGCTCAAGCGATCCTCCCTTCTCAGCCTCCTGAGTAGTTGGGACTACAGGCACGTGCCAGCAAGCCTGGAAAATTTTTTTTGTTTGTTTGTTTGTTTGTTTTTTTTTTGAGATGGAATCTCGCTCTGTCACCCAGGCTGGAGTGCGGTGGCACTATCTCAGCTCACTACAAGCTCCGCCTCCCGGGTTCACGCCATTCTCCTGCCTCAGCCTCCTGAGTAGCTGGGACTACAGGCACCCGCCACCGCGCCTGGCTAATATTTTTTGTATTTTTAGTAGAGACGGGGTTTCACCATGGTCTGAATCTCCTGACCTCGTGATCTGCCCACCTCGACCTCCCAAAGTACTGGGGTTACAGTTGCGAGCCACCGCGCCCGGCCCATAATTTTTGTATTTTATCATTTGTAGAGACAGGGTCTTGCTATTTTGCCCAGGCTGGTCTCTAACTCCTGGTCTGAAGTGATCCTCCCCCCTTGGCCTCCCAAAGTGCTGGGATTACAGGAGTGAGCCATTGTGCCTGGCCCCTGTAAGACCTCTTGAAGCTGACATTCATAAACTGTATAGCATCGATTCTCCCTGTTGTTTGAAGCAAGTCACAGGGCTGGCTCTGATTCAGGGGCTGTGGAAATGAGTCTGCTTCCTTTTTTTTTCTTTTTTTTGAGACTGAGTCTCTCTCTTTTGCCCAAGGTGGAGTGCAGTGGCAGGATCTCGGGTCACTGCAACCTCTGCCTCCTGAGTTCAAGCAATTCTTCTGCCTCAGCCTCCCAGGTAGCTGGGATAACAGGCACACGCCACCACTCCCCGGTAATTTTTGTATTTTTGTAGAGATGTGATTTCGCCATGTTGGTTGGACTGATCTCGAACTCATGATCTCAAGTGATTCGCCTGCCTCGGCCTTCCAAAGTGCTGGGATTATAGGCGTGAGCCACCGTGCCTGGCCTACTCTATCTTCTGTTGGGGGAATAGTGAAGTCACTTTGCAAAAAGACCTGCCAGAGGATAGACATGCCAATTACAGACTTCCTAAGTCTCTAAAAGCACTGACCTTAAAGGCAAAGAGTGGCAAAGCCAACTATTGTTGACCCTTGAACAATACGGGTTTGAACTGTGTGGGCCCACTTACATGTGTTTTTTTCAACCAAATTCGGGTTGAAAATACCATATTCACAGGTTGCAAATTTCTCTATATGGAGGGCTGACACAGACATGTGAGTTCCACAGGGCCGACCATGGGATTTGAGTATGAATGGACTTGGGTATACAAGGGGGTCCTGGAACCAATCCCCCAAGTATACTGAGGGATGACTTCCCATTCACATCAAAATTTCTGTCCAGACACAGTGACTCACACCTGTAATCCCAGCGTTTTGGGAGGCTGAGGTGGGAGGATTACATAAGGCCAAGAGTTCAAGTTCAGCTTGGGCAACACAGCAAAATCTCATCTCTACAAAAAATGAAAAATAAAAAAAAAGCTGGGTGTGGTGGTGCATGCCTGTAGTCCCAGCTGCTCTGGAGGCTGAGGTGGGAGGTGGGAGATCACTTGAGCCCAGGAGTTCAAGGTTATGGTGAGCTGTGATCATGCCACTGGACTCCAGCTCTAGCCTGGGCGACAGTGTGAAACCCTGTCTCAAAATAACTAAATAACATCCAAACTTCTATTTCTGAACACATCCATTTGACAAAATGAAAAAGCAAGTTACAGACTGGGAGATGATGTGAGTATATGTGTGTGTGCATATATATATATTCTTTTTTACACAGCGTCTTGCTCCATCACGCAGGGTGGAGTGCAATGGCGTGATCATGGCTCCTAGTGGCCTTAACCTCCTGGGCTGAAGTGATTCTCCTGCCCCAGCCTCCTGAGTAGCTGGGACTATAGGCACACACCACCACGCATGGCTAATTTTTAAAACTTTTTTTTGTAGAGATGGGGTCTCGCTATGTTGCCCAGGCTGGTCTTGAACTCTTGACCTCAAGCGATCCTCCTACCTCATCCTTCCCAAGTGCTGTGATTATAGCCAGCCTGGAAGATGGTATTTAAAACTTACCCTAGTATACAGATGTGTAAAGAACTATAAATCCTAAGAAAAAGGCCAACAACCCAGTGGGAAAGTGAGCAAAAGACATAAGGCAGTTTACATAACATAAAGAAATTTAGTTCATTTAGTTAATGAATCAGTGAAAATTAAAAACAGTGGGATGTGACTTTATACTCACTGTCTCAGCCAATGCAGGCTGCTGTAACAAAACACTGTAGACTGGATGACTTGAAAATGACAGAAATGTGTTTCTCACAGTTCTGGAGGCTGGAAGTACAAGGTAAAGGTCCTGCAGGTTGGGTGTCTGGGGAGGGCCTGCTTCATAGACAGCTGTCTGTTCTCTGTAACCTCACGTGGCCGGAGGAGCAAAGGAGCTCTCCCAGGCCTCTTTCATTTTCTTTTTTTTGAGACAGAGTCTCGCTCTGTCGCCCAGACTGGAATGCAGTGGCATGATCTCGGCTCACTGCAACCTCTGCGTCCTGGGTTCAAGCGATTCTCCTGCCTCAGCCTCCCAAGTGGCTGGGACTAACAGGCACATGCCACCACACCTAGATAATTGTTTATTTTTGTAGAGATGAGGGTTTTCTATATTGCCCAGACTGGTCTTGAACTCCTGGGCTCACGGGATCCTCTTGCCTCAGGCTCCCAAAGTGGTAGAATGACAGGCATGAACCATCACACCTGCCTTCTACTTTATTTCTTAAAAGAAAATCTGAGGCAAACATGGCAAAATGTCATGATTCCTTCATTCTAGTGCTAGGTTTGCATTATTACTCAGTACTTTTCCGTGTGATAAAATATTTCATTAAAAATACATGAGTATCTTGAGAGTGTCATAATTTTGGTCCTGTAGGATGTTCTAAAAATAGCCATTTATACTTTAGCCAAGACTTGGAGTTTAACAAGATTTTCTGAACATAATTTACACATCAGCCAACAAATAGGTCATCTTGGAATTGGTGGGATATATTTGAGATTTCCAGGTGGAGTCAGTCATGAATTCTTTTTTATTTGGAGGATGCTCTTTAGAAATTGCCAGATGCAGGTCGGGTGTGATGGCTCATGCCTGTAATCCCAGCACTTTGGGAGGCCAAGTGGGCAGATCACCTGAGGTCAGGAGTTCAAGACCAGCCTGGCCAACATGGCAAAACCCTGTCTTTACTAAAAATACAAAAATTAGCGGGCGTGATGGCGGGCGCCTGTAGTCCCTGCTGCTCCCGAGGCTGAGCCAGGAGAATTGTTTGAGCCCGGGAAGCAGAGGTTGTAGTGAGCTGAGATTGCACTGCTGCACTCCAGACTGGGTGACAGAGTGAGACTCCATCTCAAAAAAAAGAGAAAATGCCACATGCAGACTTTCATGTGTTACATAAATTCGAAAATGGCCATTCACTGCTTTTCCCTCCCTTGTTGCAGGAGATTTGCTCAGACCCATCTGAAGTCCATATGGCTCTGTATGATGAAGACCTCCTGAAAAATCCTTTCTATCTGGCTCTGCAAAAGTGGCGCCCGGACTTGTGCAGCAAAGTGGCCCAAATCCATGGCATCGTAAGTGCGCTGAGCCTCAGGGTTGCCCTGAGGCATGAATGGTTCCAGACATGTGGTAGACTGAGACTCAGTTTGGAGGGAGTTCGTTATAAACCCAGCTTAACAAGCTCCCAGCAGTGTGCTTGGTCTCTAAGTGAGCAGCGAGGGGCCCCCATGAGCCGCTCCCTCCAGGAAGCCTCCTGGGATTGCATTCCAGTCTGTAATACTTTCTCTGAACTCCCGGCCCCTGCCTGTGGCTAACTGTACCCTTTCGTAGAGCACCACCAGTGACACTTGGTCTCATGCTGTGGTGGTCTCTTGTTTCTCTCTTGCCTATGGGGGCTTCTCCAGGGCTAAAATGAGTTGCTCCCTGGGGCCTCACGAGTCCTGGTCTGTCTGGGAAGTGGGTGCTCACCCTCATAGAATAAGGGACCAAGTAAATGCATTCATAGACTGCTTAGAAAGGCTTTTCCGAAAGGAAAGCACCATGATGAAAGAACTTCTCTGGTAGAGGCCACAACCTCAGAAGCCTTCAGGGGCAGCCAGGTGACAGAAATGAGAAGCAGGCAGGAGACGCTGTCACCTGTCACGGTGGGGGCATCTGCCTGGACAGAGGGCAGGCCCCGTGTTGTGGATCTTTCCGGTTCTCAGGTCAGTGAACTTAGTGGGCATCCTACTTAGACAGCACTAGGGGACACAGTGTCCCGGGTGCATTTGTGTCGTCTGTGGCCTCTGCTTGAGGAGTCTTGTGTCTTCTTTTTGTCTGTTGTCTCCTACTCTCTCAAATGGGCATATCCACTTCTCTTAACCCGTGGGGCGACTTTACTCAGGTATGTGAGGTGTCTGAGGGTTTGAGCTGAAAGAGAAGTCAGGTTAGCTGAGTGTGTCTTCAGGTTCTCAGTGGCCTCTCAGGGACACTGGAATTGACTTTCATTTACTTTTATTTTTATTTATTAATTTTTTTTGAGACAGAGTCTTGTTCTATCGCCCAGGCTGGAGTTTGGTGGTGTGACCTCGGCTCACAGCAACATCTGCCTCCCAGGTTCAAGTGATTCTCCTGCCTCAACCTCCCAAGTAGCTGGGATTGCAGGTGTGTGCAACCATGCCTGGCTAATTTTTGTGTTTTTAGTAGAGATGGGGTTTCACCCATGTTGGCCATGCTGGTCTCGAACTCCCGACCTCAGGTGATGCTCCCACCTCGGCTTCCCAAACTGCTGGGATTACAGGCATGAGCCACCATGCCTGGCCCGGAATTGACTTTCTTTTTTTTTTTTTTTTTGAGACAGAGTCTCGCTCTGTTGCCCGGGCTGGTGTGCAGTGGCCGGATCTCAGCTCACTGCAAGCTTCACGTCCCGGGTTTACGCCATTCTCCTGCCTCAGCCTACCGAGTTGCTGGGACTACAGGCACCTGCCACCTTGCCCGGCTAGATTTTTTGTGTTTTTTTAGTAGAGACAGGGTTTCACCGTGTTAGCCAGGATGGTCTCGATCTCCTGACCTCATGATCCGCCTGTCTAGGCCTCCCAAAGTGCTGGGATTACAGGCTTGAGCCACCGCACCCAGCCAGGAATTGACTTTCATTTTGCCCAGGCCAAGCTCTGCCATCAGAAACCGGGTTTCTTTTTTTTTTTTTGGAGACAGAGTCTCACTCTGTTGCTCAGGCTGGAGTGCAGTGGCACGATCTTGACTCTGACTCTCTGCAATCTCTGCCTCCCGGGTTCAAGCGATTTGCCTCAGCCTCCTGAGTAGCTGGGATTAGAGGCACAAGCCACCATGCCCGGCTTTTTTTTTTTTTTTTTTGAAACAGAGTCTTGCTCTGTCAGGCTACAGTGCAGTGGCGCCATCTTGAATCACTGCAAGCTCCGCCTCCTGGGTTCAAGCAGTTTTCCTGCCTCAGCCTCCTGAGTAGCTGGGACTACAGGCGCGCGCCACCACGCCCAACTAATTTTTGTATTTTTAGTGGAGACGGGGTTTCACCATGTTGGCCTGGATGGTCTCGGTCTCTTGACTTCATGATCCACCCGCCTTGGCCTCCCAATAAACTGGGATTACAGGCGTGAGTCCCCACAGCCGGCCTAATTTTTGTATTTTTAGTAGGGATGGGGTTTCACCATGTTGTCCTCGCTGGTCTCAAACTCCTGGCCTCAAGTGATCCGTCCGCCTCCGTCTCCCAAAGAGAAGCTAGGTTTTTTTTTTTTTTTTTTTTTTGAGGCGGAGTCTCACTCTGTCGCCCGGACTGGAGTGCAGTGGCCAGATCTCAGCTCACTGCAAGCTCCGCCTCCCGGGTTTACGCCATTCTCCTGCCTCAGCCTCCCGAGTAGCTGGGACTACAGGCGCCCACCACCTCACCCGGCTAGTTTTGTATTTTAGTAGAGACGGGGTTTCACCATGTTAGCCAGGATGGTCTCGATCTCCTGACCTCGTGATCCGCCCGTCTCAGCCTCCCAAAGTGCTGGGATTACAGGCTTGAGCCACTGCGCCCGGCCGAGAAGCTAGGTTTCTTGACATCTTTTCCAGGTTTTATGATTAGTTTTGTGATCCATATTTCTTCACTACAATATTCTTACTTTAGATTTTAGAAGCCAAAAAGTTCATTATTTAAAAAATTAGAGAATATAGCTCT
>NW_016823701.1:315618-347766 GCF_001698545.2 Rhinopithecus bieti
TTAATTTTTTCTTGAGATGGAGTCTGGCTCTGTTGCCCAGGCTGGAGTGCAGTGGCTGGATCTCAGCTCACTGCAAGCTCCGCCTCCCGGGTTTACGCCATTCTCCTGCCTCAGGCTCCCGAGTAGCTGGGACTACAGACGTCTGCCAAATCGCCCGGCTAATTTTTTGTATTTTTTGGTAGAGACGGGGTTTCACCGTGTTAGCCAGGATGGTCTTGATCTCCTGACCTCGTGCTCCGCCCGTCTCGGCCTCCCAAAGTGCTGGAATTACAGGCTTGAGCCACTGCACCCGGCCACAGCAATTATTAAAAGCTGCAGTATGCAAGACACTTTGCTTGATGGTGGGGATTCACCAAGAGACAGAAACACACATCACTACTTTTTTTTTTTGAGATAAGGTCTTGCTGTGTCCCCCAGGCTGGGCTAGAGTGCAGTGATGTGAACGTGGCTCACTGCAGCCTCAAACCTCTAGAATCAAGCAGTCCTTCTGCCTCAGCCTCCCAAGTAGCTGGGACTACAAGCATGTGCCACCATGACTGGCTGTTTTTTATTTTTTGTAGAGATGGGGTCTCACTATGTTGCCCAGGCTATTCTTGAACTCCTGGCCTCAAGTGATCCTCCTGCCTCGGCCTCCCAAAGTGCTGGGATTACAGGCGTGAGCTGCCATGCCTGGCCGTAGATCACCATCTTTACCCTCATGGAGCTTAAATTCTAGTGTGAGAGATGGTCATTTACTGAGCGAGTGCATACTAATTACGATGGTGGTGAGTGTCGCAGAGGAAATGTGCAGGACGCAGGGCAGGCATGGATCAGGGAGGGCCTGGCCTTACTGCAGGAATATTTCTTCCATTCCTATCTTCATTGTATGATATTTTAAACTACTGTCTAGACAGGTGCATATATTCATATATATCTTTAGCGTTTTAGAAGTGTCATGCTGTGGCATAGTTATTTCTGTGGAAGCTCTTTGGAGAAGCTCTATCTTGCTTAGCATGGTGTTACTGAGCCCGGTGGCTGCCACTCCGGGCTTTTCTTTTTCTTTCTTTTCCTTTTTTTTTTTTTTTTTTTGAGACAGAGTCTCACTGTGTTGCCCAGGCTGGAGTGTAGTGGCTCTATCTCAGTTTGCTGCAACTTCCGCCTCCCGGGTTCAAGCAATTCTCCTACCTCAGCCTACCAAGTAGTTGGGATTACAGGCACCCACCACCATGCCTGGCTGATGTTTGTATTTTTAGCAGAGATGGGGTTTCACTATGTTGACCAGGCTTGTCTCGAACTCCTGACCTCAAGTGATCCACCTGCCTCGACCTCCCAAAGTGCTGGGATTACAGGCATGAGCCACTGCATCGGCCTAACTTTTGTAATTTTTGTAGAGACGGGGGGGGGTCTCAATTTCTTGCCCAGGCTGGCCTTGAACTCCTGACCTCAGGCAATCCTCCTGCCTTGGCCTCCCAAACTGCTGGGATTATAGGTGTGAGCCACCATGCCTGGCCAACTAAGTGCTTTTCAGCTACAAGTCATGGGATTCCAGTCAAGCCCACTTTAACAAAAGGGGGATTTTGAATAAACTTTTCTGCCTTGTTGCCTTCCTTTCGGGGACACCGGAGAATGGAGATTCTTCTCAGGCTGTACCATCCAGGGTTTCCCCACAGAACCCCAGACCCTCACTCCAGCTCCTCCTGAGATCCAGGGCATCCACAAGGAACTGCTGGGGTCCACAGGGGGCAGTGGTGAGCCTCTGGTCTTCCTCAGCCTTGTTTGGTGTATTTGAATCAGTGAGGTTGTCGGTCATGTTGGCACAGGCCTATAGTCCCAGCTACTCAGGAGGCTAAGGCAGGAGGATCGCTGGAACCCAGGAGCTCTGGGATGTCGTGAGCTATGCTGATTGCATCTCCATACTAAGTTTGGCATCAATATGGTGACCTCCCAGGACTGGGGGACCACCATGTTGCCCAAGGAGGGGTGAACACTGCCAGGTTGGAAATGGAGCAGGTCAAAAGTCCCGTGCTGTGCCGGGCACAGTGGCTCACGCCTGTAATCCCAGCACTGTGGGAGGCCAAGGCAGGCGGATCATTTGAGATCAGGAGTTCAAGACCAGCCTGGTCAACATGGTGAAAACCCATATCTACTAAAAATACAAAAATTAGCTAGGTGTGGTGGTGCGCACTGTTAATCGCAGCTGCTTGGATGGCTGAGGCATGAGAATCCATTGAACCCCGGAGGCAGAGGTTACAGTGAGCCGAGATCGCGCCACTGCACTTCAGCCCAGGCGAAAGAGCAAGACTCTTATCTCAAAAAAAGACAAAACAAAACAAAACAAAAACTCCCGTGCTGATCAGTAGTGGGATTGTACCTCTAACTAGCCACTGCACTCCAGCCTCAGCAACGTAGATGCCATCCTTTCTGTCACCTCTAAGGGATCTCTGTGGCCTCAGCAGTTGAATGCCAAATATCTTTCCATGAAGTTTGGGCATTGTACCAACTTTATTTCATTTTTTTTTTTTTTTTTTCCTGAGGCGGAGTCTCGCTCTGTTACCCAGCCTGGAGTGCAGTGGCCAGATCTCAGCTCACTGCAAGCTCCGCCTCCCGGGTTTACGCCATTCTCCTGCCTGAGCCTCCCGAGTAGCTGGGACTTACAGGCGCTTGCCACCTCGCCTGGCTAGTTTTTTGTATTTTTTTAGTAGAGACAGAGTTTCACCGGGTTAGCCAGGATGGTCTTGATCTCCTGACCTTGTGATCCGCCCGTCTCGGCCTCCCAAAGTGCTGGGATTACAGGCTTGAGCCACCACGCCCGGCCCTTTATTTCATTTTTAATATTTTGGTAGAGATAGGGTCTCACTATGTTGCCCAGGCTGGTCGTGACCTTGTACCA
Source organism: Rhinopithecus bieti (assembly GCF_001698545.2). Taxonomy (NCBI): domain Eukaryota; kingdom Metazoa; phylum Chordata; class Mammalia; order Primates; family Cercopithecidae; genus Rhinopithecus; species Rhinopithecus bieti. Next base: position 318,488 of record NW_016823701.1, read on the forward strand.
AGTTTGACTGCCCTTGAGTCTGCCCTGGAGATCAGAGTCTTTTATCAGACTGCAAAAATGTGAAATCACTGCTTAAAAACATGTGTCTTGGCCGGGCACGGTGGCTCACGCCTGTAATCCCAGCACTTTGGGAGGCCGAGGCGGGCGGATCATGAGGTCAGGAGTTTGAGACCACTTTGGCCAACACAGTGAAACCTGGTCTCTGCTAAAAATACAAAAAATTAGCCAGGCATAGTGCTGGGCGCTTGTAATCCCAGCTACTTGGGAGGCTGAGGCAGGAGGATCGCATGAACCCGGGAGGCGGAGGTTGCAGTGAGCTAAGATCACGCCACTGCACTCCATCCTGGGCAACAGAAGGAGACTCCGCCTCGAAAAACAAAAACAAACAAACAAACAAAAAAACAAAAGAAAAACGTGTCTCCTGCAGAGTGAACTGCGCCATGCTTCTCCCTGTGCCCACGCTGCTGGGCCGCCTCTTCGTGTGGCCCTGCAGCAGTGTGTGTGGGGCAGCTGAGGGTGCAGCTTGACTGCTCCTTCCCTCCCCACCCCCACCCAGCCACGCCTCAAGGCACCTTCCTTCCCAGGTGCTCCTTTTTTGGGGATGCCCGGCATCCAGGCAGGTGTCTCCTTCCTGCCCTCCTCTGCTATCTGATTGGACAGTGGAAGCGCCTTCTCCTTTGCTCACCCAGATTTCAAATTTCAATCTCAGAGGCCCGTGACACCCCCACCGCTTCTAAAAGTCACCGCTGTGCTTACAGCTATCTGGCTTATTACACACCTGCGGCGTCCTCAGAGCAGGCTGGGCAGGTCTGCGTCCCTGGGGCTCCAGCGCAGGGTTGGAAGTCCTCCAGGTTTCCCAGGTGCACCAGGGGACCGGCCCCTTTGCCTACAAGTGAAACAGAAATTTCAAAGGAGATTAATTAAACTTGGTCCTTTTATTGAGGTGTCTGATTTAACGAGGTAAGCAGGCTCCGGGGGCCTAGCCTGGGAGCCTAGCGGCATGTCTTCTAAGCCCCAGGAACTGACTTTCATCCAAGCTAAGGGCGCTGAGACCCCTGCTCCAGTTCTCAGGATTTATTTAGTATAGATGCTTCCAACAAACCGTGGCCATCCACTCCACACCAGGCACCATGCCAGGTTTCAGGGTTACATGATCAGTAGGGAACTTGGCATGCTTTCAGGGAATTCCAGAAACAGGCCATTTGCAGGCCAGAGGAATGAGTGTCAGGACGGAAGGCAGTGTGGGCAGTTGTGGAGTGCTTAATCCAGCCTGGGGAGGAGGCAGGAGGGTGCCCTGGAGTAGGTGCCACTCAGGCAGATTCTTGCTTTTTAGTTGACTTTTCTTTCCTTCTTTCTTTCTTTTGAAATGGGATCTTGCTGTGTCTCCCACGCTGGAGTGTAGTGGCTCACTACAACCTCCGCCTCCTGGGCTTAAGTGATCCCCCTGTCTTAGCCTCCTTAGCTGGGACTACAGGTGTGCACCACCATGCCTGGGTAATTTTTGTATTTTTTGTAGAGACAGGGTTTTGCCCTGTCGCCCAGGCTGGTGTCAAACTCCTGGACACAAGTGATCCACCTGCCTCGGCCTCCCAAAGTGCTGTGATTACGGGCATGCACCACGGTGCTTGTCTCCTTTGGTTTCTCCCCATAAATGCACCTCCTGCAGGACTTTCTTTCTCCCCCCACCCCCACGCCACCCCCGGGATGGAGTTTCGCTCTTGTAGTCCAGGCTGGAATGTAGTAGTGCGATCTTGGCTCACTGTAACCTCCGCCTCCCGGGTTCAAGCGATTCTTCTGCCTCAGCCTCCTGAGTAACTGGGATTACAAGTGGCCGCCACCACGCCTGGCTAATTTTTGTGTTTTTAGTTGTAGAGATGGGGTTTCGCCATGTTGGCCAGGCTGGTCTCAAACTCCTGACCTCAGGTGATCCACCTGCCTCAGCCTCCCTAAGTGTTGGGATTACAGGCGTGAGCCACTGCACCTGGCCTTTCTTTAATTACTGTTATTTTAAAAAATTCTTTATAAAGGGGCTAGAATAAACCATTTTTTGGTTAAGTCTTGAAATTTCTAGGTCCCCACCTTCTGGTCTTCACGGTAACTCTGAACTTTATCTATGCCGGTAACTCTGAAAAGTCTTTGCCGGCTGTAAAACTCCTGTAAAACTCCACAGCTACTCCAGTAGTCTGAAGCCCCTAAGGGAAAGCCTGGAGGCCATTGGCCTAGCTGCCCACCCCCTCCTCCAGGCCTGACTCCTTCCCAGTCTCAGCAAGATTGCTGTGGGGGTGGGTGGAGCCTGAGAGCCCAGCGTTGGCTTCTGCTTGCTATGAAATGCTCTGGGCAGCAGAAGCCTCTCTATTTCTTAGCGTAGGAGGAACTAGAGCTCCGTTTTGTGTCTGCCAGAAATCTGGATGGGGGAAGGGTTGGTTCTGAGGGCCCCCGATTTACCCAGCAAACATGCACTGGGCACCTGCCTCGTGTCCTGTAGTGTGCTTGGCAGTGGGGATGCCGTGAATGGGGCCAGGCGTGCGTTATGCAAGTGGGGGAGGCGGAGAAGGTGATGCGAACAAGCGGGCAGCATGTGGGCACAGTGGGACAGAGTTCTGTGAGGCCCCTTTGAAGTTCCTGCTTCCCGGAGACCAGATGAAGGCCCTCCAGCCACGGCACTTCCTTGAATGGGATGGTGTGAGTCCTTCATGTGCAGCTGGAGGGGGGCCATCTTCGACTTCAAACATTAAACACCCGAGGACTGGCTCTTTAGATCCCATTGCCTGTGACCCACTTTGGCCTCTAGGATCTTCTTTCTTTGTCTGCCAGCTGCAGTGGTGAGGCCACTTGGAAGCCTTGAGCTCGTTTCTTCTAGCCTAATATCTAAGGGCCTCGCTTTATTTTAATTTTTTATTAAAATTTCAGATTATTATGTTTAATTTCAAACATATAAAGGTAGAAAGAATAATACAATGGACCAGGCACAGTGGCTCCTGACTGTCATCCCAGCACTTTGGGAGGCCAAGGTGGGCTCCCCATAGATGATGCTTTCCTTCTACTCTTTCCTGTATGCTTTTTTTTTTGGAGACAACTCTCACCCAGGCTGGAGTGCAGTGACGCGATCTCAGCTCACTGCAACCTCTGCCTCTCAGGCCTAGGTGATCCTTCCACCTCAACCTCCCAAGTAGCTGGGACTATAGGCGTGCACCACCATGCCCAGCTAATTTTTTTGTTCCGTTTTTGTGTTTGTTTTTTGTTTCTTTAGTAGAGACAGGGTTTTACCATGTGGCCCAGGCTGGTCTCAAACTCCTGACCTCAAGTGATCCGCCTGCCTCAGCCGCCCAAAGTGCTGGCATTACAGGCATGCACCACCGTGCCTTGCTAATTTTTGTCTTTTTAGTAGAGCCAGGGTTTTGCCATGTTGGCCAGACTGGTCTAGAACTCCTGACCTCAAGTGATCTACCTGCCTTGGCCTCTCAAAGTGCTACAATTACAGGCATGAGACACCGCACCCGGCCGTGTTTCTTTTTTGAATGGTGGGAGAAGGTGTGATTTTTTAGCTTCCCTTTTCTGTACTTTCCAAGTGCTCCTGTCTTCATCTGGACTTGTCCCTGAGCCCCTGGGTCCTTGTAACTGCGCTGTTGAGAATAGATAGGGAGCCTGGGGCCACTAGCTTGGGGGAGGACCCAGCAAGTGTGGGAAGGAGCCGTCAGCCTCCACATCTGAAGGTGGAGAAGGATTTGTACTGTTCTCCTCCTCTGCCTGATTCCATCACAACAGCAGCAACAACAACAACAGCAGCAGCAGCAGATCAACTCAGCCGGCAGCCACTGTGGCCATGTTGGCAAGGGACCTCGGGCATTCTGTCTGCCAGCAGGTCCCACTGTGTGTCCAGCTGGAGCGCCTTTGGGCACACCCTGTTCTGCTGAGGTGGTAAATGGCACGTCTATCTAATGCTCCCCCAAATTGTTTTTTCTAGGTCTTAGTACCCTGCAAAGGAAGCCTGTCGAGCAGCATCCAGTCTACTTGTCAGTTTGAGTCCTACATTTTGATACCTGTGGAAGAACATTTTCAGACCTTAAATGGAAAGGTATTCATTTCTTGGTGGGTGGGCCAGGGTCACCTACTCCGTGTTTGGGACCGGAGGGGAGGGAAGAGAGTCCCGTTCTCAGCCTTTCACAGCTACTGGCAATGGTGGCATTTGACACATGGTGCAGCCCCATGGGGGGCTGGAGGGACCCTGCCTTTGTGGTGGAGGAAAGGGAGGTGGTGACAGTGAGCAGGACCCCAGCTGCTGCCTTGGAGGCCGGGAGGTGCCGAGCGTCTCTGCCTGAGCCTGTGATGGGGTGTCTGCCATGTGTCACTGGAACACCTCCTCCTTGCTTGTCTGAGCGAGAGGAAGTTGCTTTATCCCAGTACCATGAAAAGCTTGTCAGTTTCTTGGCCCCAGATAGGACATCAGGGATGACTATTTTAGTTTTTAAAAGCTTTTTGTTTCGGCTGGGCATGGTGGCTCATGCCTGTAATCCTAGCACTTTGGGAGGCCAAGGCAGGAGAATCACTTGAGGCCGGGAGTTTGAGACCAGCCTGGACAACACAGCAAGACCTCATCTCTGCCAAAAATAAAAATAAAAAAATTAGCCAGACGTGATGGTGCGTGCTTATAGTCCCAGCTACTTGGGAGGCAGAGGTGGGAGAATTGCTTAAGCCCAGGAGTTTGAGCTTGCAGTAAGCCATGATTATGTTACCCGCCCTGTAGCCTGGGCAACAGAGCGAGACCCTGTCTGGAAGAAGAAAAAAAAAACCACCCAAAAAACAATCTTTTGTTTTGAAATAATTTCAAATGTTTTAGTAAAGTCAAAAAAACTCTTAAACATGCTTTCCCCCAAGCTGTTAACGTTCTTGCCACATTGGTTGTTTTATCTCTCTCTCGACATTATTATTTTGAATCTTTTTTTTTTTTTCTCAGACAGAATCTCGCTCTGTCACCAGGCTGGAGTGCAGTGGTGTGATCTTGACTCAGTGCACCCAACCTCTACCTCCCAGGTTCAAGCGATTCTTCTGCCTCAGTCTCCCGAGTAGCTGGGACTACAGGCGTGCGCCACCATGCCCAGCTAATTTTTGTGTTTTTAGTAGAGACGGGGTTTCACCGTGTTGGCCAGGATGGTCTTGATGTCTTGACCTCATGATATGCCCGCCTCAGCCTCCCAAAGTGCTAGAATTACAGGTGTGTGCTGCTACTCCCAGCCTGAATCTTTTGAGACTAAGTTGCAGGCACTGTGCCCTTTAGCCCAAGACAGTTCAGTGTGTATTTCCCAAGAAGAGGCATTCTCTCATGTAACCACAATGCAGTGATCGAACTCAGATAATTTAGCATTTTTTTTCTTCTTAGCTCTGGAATCACACAGTGCGTTTTTTTTTTTTTTTGGAGACAGAGTCTCACTCTGTCACCCAGGCTGGAGTGCAGTAGCTCAGTCTCAGCTCCTGACCTCAAATGATCCACCCACCTTGGTCTCCCAAAGTGCTTGGATTACAGGCATGAGCCACTGCACCCGGCCTGGATCCTTTTTAAATGTTGCAACAGAAAAAACATTGAGCTATTTCTTGAGTAGAAGAAATCCTGTGTTCTTTGTGAAAAGAAAAAGTAAGAATGCTCTCCCTATCTAAGAGATGGAAGTAATCTGGTGCTGCAGTGTGGCCAGGGCTGAATCCCACCTGCTACTCCCTGCACGGCTCACTGTGGTCATGGCCGGGTGCTCGGGGCAGACCAGCCGCGCAAAGCCCAACTCCTGTCCTCTTTGTAGATCTGGGTGTCTAAAAGAGAACAAATCAACTAAGCTGACTGACAGCTGGGGTGAGCAGATCTGTGGCAGGAAAATAGCAGTGTATCTTGTGAGCCACAGGGCAGAGCAGGTGCACTGACAACCCCGTGCTTCCTCTCCCCGTCACAGCGCCACGAGCCTCAGCTGCTGTGTCTGCACACAGCTCCCGCCCCAGTGAGGACAGTGTGGCCAGGCTTCCCTGACCACGGGGATACCGGGAAAAACAGGGCCATTCATGAATGGGAATAAAGTCTCCCTCTCTCAGAACCTATCTGCTTCCTCTTTAAAAGCAAAAAAAAAAAAAAAAAAAAAAAAAAACACAACACATGCCCCATGGTTAACATCAACAGTGAAAAATGCTATCAGGTGCCTTCCAACAGCTGACATCATGTGCCTTCCAACAGGATACACAGAGGGAGGTAAAACACCCCTTTCAGGGCATTCCTTTCAGAAACATGTGACTGTAAAACTCTCTAATTGTCAGGATTCTAATTGTCAAGAAACATCAGACAAACCCTCCCAAACACATGGAGGGAGGGTCTGCAGTACACAACAAAGATGTCAATGTCGTGAAAGGCGAAGAAAGACCTAGGCACTGTTCCAAATGAGAAACTAAAAAGATGAACAAATGCACCATGTGGGCCGGGCGCAGTGGCTCACGCCTGTAATCCCAGCACTCCAGGAGGCCAAGGTGGGCGGATCACCTGAGGCCAGGAGTTTGAGATCAGCCTGGCCAACATGGCGAAACACGTCTCTACTAAAAATATAAAAATTATCTGGGTGTGGTGGTGGGTGCCTGTGGTGCCAGGTACTCAGGAGGCTAAAAAAATAAAAATAATTCGGGTATCTTGCAGCCACAGTTACTAGGTCAACAAAGAGGAAACATTTTAGTATCAAAACGAACAAAACAGGAGAGTATTTGTGCCGCAGCAAACCCACACTGGGGTGAAGGCCATAGGGTCTGGTTACATGCTGCGTTGGGGGCCAGGCTAAGAGTGGGACATGGTTGCCCCGGCTGCTGGTGCAGTGATGGCTTTCTTGTTTGCAGGATGTCTTTATACAAGGGAACAGGATTAAATTAGGAGCTGGTTTTGCCTGTCTTCTCTCAGTGCCTGTTCTCTTTGAAGAAACTTTCTACAATGAAAAAGAAGAGAGTTTCAGCATCCTGTGTATAGCCCATCCTTTGGAAAAGAGAGAGAGTTCAGGTATTCTGGAAGAAAAAACCCTTTTCTCCTGTTTTAGAGAAATGTGTTTGTTGAACTTGTTCCTGACTTAACTGTCGAAAGGTTAAACAAGGCCGGGTATGGTGGCTTGTGCCTGTAATCCCTGCACTTTGGGAGGCCAAGGCGCGAGGATCACTTGAGGCCAGGAGTTCAAAACTAGCCTAGACAACGTGGTGAGACCCCGTCTCTATAAAAAATTTAAAAAATCAAGCCGGCCACAGTGGCTCATGTCTGTAATCCCAACACTTTGGGAGGCTGAGGCAGGCAGATTACTTGAGACCAGGAGTTCAAGATCAGCCTGGTCAATAGGGTGAAACCCCATCTCTACCAAAAATACAAAAATTAGCTAGGTATGGTGGCATGCCCCTGTAATCCCAGCTGCTCGGGAGGCTGAGGCAGGAGAATTGCTTGAACCCAGAAGGCGGAGGTTGCAGTGAGCTGAGATCATGCCGCTGCACTCTATCCTGGGTGACAGAGTGAGACTGTCTCAAAAATAGAAAATAGGCCGGGCGTGGTGCTCACGCCTGTAATCCCTAGCACTTTGGGAAGCTGAGGTGGGTGGATTACCTGAGGTCAAGAGTTCAAGACCAGCCTGGCCAACATGGTGAAACCCCATCTCTACTAAAATACAAAAATTCAGGTGCAGTGGTGCACTCCTATAATCCCAGCTACTCAGAAGGCTGAGGCAGGAGAATCACTTGAACCCAGGACAGGGAGGTTGCTGTGAGCCAAGATCGCACCGCTGCACTCCAGCCTGGGCTACAGAGTGAGAATTCGCCTCAAAAAAAAAAAAAAAAAGATAAAAATTAGCTGAGCATGGTGGTACATGCCTGTAGTCTCAGTTATTCAAGAGGCTGAGGTGGGAGGGTCACTCGAGCCTAGGAATTCAAGGCTGCACTGAGCCATGATCACACCACTGCACTCTAGTGTGGGCTACAGAGCAGGACCCTCTCTCCAAAAACAATAAAATTATTGTTATTGTTTAATTATTTTTGAGATGGAGTCTTGCTCTGTTGCCAGGCTGGAGTGCAGTGGCATAATCTCAGCTCACTGCAACCTCCAGCTCCTGGGTTCAAGCGATTCTCCTGCCTCAGCCTCCTGAGTAGCTGGGATTACAGGCGTCCACCACCACGCCCAGCTAATTTTTGTATTTTTAGTAGAGACAGGGTTTCACCGTGTTGGCCAGGATGGTCTCAATCTCTTGACCTTGTGATCTGCCCGCCTCAGCCTCCCAAAGTACTGGGATTACAGGCGGGAGCCACTGTGCCCGGCCAATAAATTAATTTTTTTGTTGTTGTTGTTGAGACGGAGTCTCGCTCTGTCTCGCCCAGGCTGGAGTGCAGTGGCTGAATCTCAGCTCACTGTAAGCTCCGCCTCCCGGGTTTACGCCATTCTCCTGCCTCAGCCTCCCGAGTAGCTGGGACTACAGGCACCCGCCACCTCGCCCGGCTAGTTTTTTGTATTTTTTAGTAGAGACAGGGTTTCACCGTGTTGGCCAGGATGGTCTCGATCTCCTGACCTCGTTAACCCGCCCGTCTCGGCCTCCCAAAGTGNTCTTGACCTTGTGATCTGCCCCCCTCAGCCTCCCAAAGTACCGGGATTACAGGCGGGAGCCACTGTGCCCGGCCAATAAATTAATTTTTTTGTTGTTGTTGTTGAGACGGAGTCTCGCTCTGTCTCGCCCAGGCTGGAGTGCAGTGGCTGAATCTCAGCTCACTGTAAGCTCCGCCTCCCGGGTTTACGCCATTCTCCTGCCTCAGCCTCCCGAGTAGCTGGGACTACAGGCACCCGCCACCTCGCCCGGCTAGTTTTTTGTATTTTTTAGTAGAGACAGGGTTTCACCGTGTTGGCCAGGATGGTCTCGATCTCCTGACCTCGTTAACCCGCCCGTCTCGGCCTCCCAAAGTGCTGGGATTACAGGCTTGAGCCACCGTGCCCGGCCAAATTATTTTTTTAAGAAGGTTAAACATCCTGGAAAATATTCAAGAGCCACATGGAGACCTGTATCATTGTTTCCAGTGGTTCCTCCTAGAACTTAAAGTCACTGGGCTGAGGAGATATGGATCAGGGCTACTGTTGCACAGGTCGGGCATTGCACAGTTCCAGGAGGCAGCATTCACGTAGACCTCAGCCTGCCTTTGATCAACCCGGGATGTGACTGTTGCCCCATGAGTTGTGCAAAGTGGTAGCCCCAGCTTTGTCTCTGGATCTCAGCTTCAGGGCTGGCTCTTATAGCGCCCAGCTCCAGCATTGTGCCTCTTTGAGATTTCGTTATTTTTAATACATAATAATCCTTCATTTGCCCCAGAAAATTGAGATAACAGTGTGCAGGATGCCCACTGAGGCTCTTATTGTCAGGAATCGGGGTCTTGCCGATGGTCCCAGATAGTTTGGTTTTGTCCCAGGAAGAGGCCTTGAGAGGACCAGGCTCTCTGGACTCCGGGGTGTCCTGTAACTGGGCTGTTCTTGTGCAGTGTCTTGGAATAATGACATTTTCCCTCCTCCACAGAGGGCCTACACCCTCTAGGGTAGGATAGAACAGAGTCAGGAACCAGCAGAGGCTTCAGCAGGCCCGACCTGTTTCTTTTTCAGAAGAGCCTTTGGCACCCTCAGATCCCTTTTCCCTGAAAACCATTGAAGATGTGAGAGAGTTCTTGGGAAGACACTCCGAGCGATTTGACAGGAACATCGCCTCTTTCCACCGAACATTCCGAGAATGCGAGAGGAAGAGCCTCCGTCACCACATAGTCAGTAGCTGTGCTGTCCTTTGCCTGGCGTGCCCTGTCTCGGTTCAGTGCAGGGCACCGGGAACCCTCAGTTTTCTCTGGAACTGCCTGGTGCTGCCTTACTGTTTGAAGTCTTTTAAAAATGTTTCTCTCTAACTATAAAAGTAGTTTAGCCGGGCATGGTGGTGTAAGCCTGTCTTCCCAGCACTTTGGGAGGCCAAGATGGGAGGATCTCTTGAGGCTGGGAGTTTAAGACCAGCCTGGGCAACATAGAAAGACCCCATCGCTACAGAAAATACAAAAATTAGCCAGGTGTGGTGACATGCACGTGTATTCGCAGCTACTTGAGAGGTGGAGGTGGGAGGATCATTTTAGCTCAGGCATTTGAGACTGCAGCGTGCTGTAGTCATACCACTGCCCTCTACTTTGGGCAACAAAGTGAGACCCTTTCTCTTAAAAAAAAAGAAAACCAAGTGGTATAAGCCATGAGGAAGTATAAAAATGAGTATTGTTATCCTCTTGTTAACCCCAAGGGGAAATTTCTCCTGCTTTTAATGCATACACACCTAAAAAAAAAAAGTTGAGAAAATCATGTAATTGACTTGATAAAGCTTGCGTTAACCCTTGAAACTCTGGGCGTGTTACCTGCTCTGGCTCCCGCGTCATGGCCTTGCTGGTAAGGTCCCTCTGCTCTGTGTGGTTTAGGACTCAGCGAATGCTCTCTACACCAAATGCCTCCAGCAGCTTCTGAGGGACTCTCACCTGGTAAGCAGCAAGACTTCCAAGAGGGAGGATTGCGGTGCACCCCCATGCAAATCCAAGCCCTTTTACTGTGCTTCTCTTGCCCTCTAGAAAATGCTTGCCAAGCAGGAGGCCCAAATGAGCCTGATGAAGCAGGCAGTGGAGGTGAGGTTGGGGTGGAGTGGCTGGGAGGAAGGCACACCCTGTTGCCTGCTCACACCCTGAATGGGGTCTGTTGATTCCACAGATGTACGTCCATCATGAAATTTACGACCTGATCTTTAAATACGTGGGGACCATGGAGGCAAGCGAGGTAGGTTCTCAGTTATTATCACCCAAGATGGAAGCCTGCTGTGCTTTTTGAGAAATTTGAAGGCTCGTTAAAATCTGTTGTTAGGATGCTGCCTTTAACAAAATCACAAGAAGCCTTCAAGATCTTCAGCAGAAAGATATTGGTGTGAAACCGGAGTTCAGGTAAGGGTTTGTGCCACAGCGGCTTGGTGTTCTCGGAGGCAGGGGCGCTGTCTTCTCCTGGAAGTAGGCCCTCTTGGTGGCAGAGGCGACACGCTGATTTGACATGGTTGGTTCTGAGGAGCAGTGCAGTTACTTGCAACCAAAGATGAAGGGCTACCCTTTACAGGTGACTGGTGTAGCCATCCCCCTCCCACACTGTGCACCAGCACGCTGACTGGATGGCAGCCACTAGGCACAGGGATTTGTGCAGCTAGTCCTCAAGTGGGCATGTAATTTGCCCACGTGGGTTCTGCATGCAGGGGACATCCCACCTGCCCACCCAAGGGAACCTTGCCATAGAGGCACCTACTTAGGAGTTAATTTAAGTTTCATTTTTTAAATTTTAATTTTTTTTTTTTTGAGACGAAGTCTCACTCTGTCACCCAGGCTGGAGTGCAGTGGCATGATCTCGGCTCACTGCAACGTCCGCCTTCCGAGTTCAAGTGATTCTCCTGCCTCAGCCTCCCGAGTAGCTGGGATTACAGGTGCATACCACCACGCCCTGCTAATTTTTGTATTTTTAGTGGAGACGGGGTTTCACCTTGTTGGCCAGGCTGGTCTTGAACTCCTGACCTCAAATGATCTGCCCACCTTGGCTTACAAGTGCTGGGATTACGGGTGTGAGCCACTGCACCCGGCCTAATTTAAGTTTCATTGGAACACAAAAATGTTTCACCTCCCACAACCCTCTTTGGGTTATTTCCCTCTAGGAATAGGATTTTTTTTTTTCAACTTTCTTGTACAGCTGTATCACCTGGCAGCCTGAATGGGATTGAAGGCTGTTCTGTTTTGCCCCTGACTTGAGTCAGATGACTTCTCAGTATCTGTTTTTGTGTTTCCTTCCTTCTGGTTTGTTGTGAGAAGTGTAGACCCTGAGATGTGTTCTTAGATCCAGGCCGAAGAGTTCTCTTACTGTGCTGTGAAGTTGTCACTTTCCAAATTATTTTACAGCTTTAACATACCTCGTGCCAAAAGAGAGCTGGCTCAGCTGAACAAATGCACCTCCCCACAGCAGAAGCTTGTCTGCTTGCGAAAGGTGGTGCAGCTCATTACACAGTCTCCAAGCCAGAGAGGTTTGTGCTTGGGAAGGGGCCTGGCCAAGGGGTAGATGCTGCATCCAGATGAAAAAGCAAAGAGTGATGCTATCTTAAGGAATTTTTATGGGGCTGGGCACGGTGGCTCACCTCTGTAACCCCAGTGCTTTGGGAGGCCAAGGTGGGAGGATCACTTGAGGCCAGGAATTGGAGGTGCACTCCAGTCTGGGTGACAGAGCGAGACCCCTTCTCAAAAAAAAAAAAAAGAAAACAAGTCAAGAAAAAGTCAATAAGGAAGAGACATGAGATATAGCTATATGTGTAGATAAGGGATGATCCTGAGTATATCGAATGAAATAAAGAGGAATGCATATGGTAGACTTCCAGCCAACAGCATCGAAGAAAGGGGGATAGCTGAGTAGCCACGATGTGATGGTGAGCTCATAGCTGTCCTGGACAGATGTGCAGGAAGCAGCCGCAGGAGCCTCTGGGAAAAGAGACTGGCTGGCAGGGATGGGAGGAACATTCACAATTTGCTCTTTTGTATTGTTTGAATTTTTAAACATGAATGAATTACTTAAAATTTCAAAATGAAAAAAAAAGTGGAACTCCACATGGGCAGTGGACTCCATGTCTATAAAACGGAAGTGACCTTAGGAAGGACCTTAGTGACTTTAGGAAGAAAGAGGCTTTTGGTGATGGCTCTGGACTCATCTTCGTTTTGTATCACTGTAGCCACCTCCCTGGGCTCTTTCACTGTCCAGGAGGGTGGCAAGGCATGGTCTGCTTGGAGTTAACATCTCTTTTTTTTTTTTTTTGGTCTTAAGAGATAGAGTCTCACTCTGTCACTCAGGCTGGGTGCATTTGTAGGTCACTATACTACATCCTTGAACTCCTGAGCTCAAGTGATCCTCTTGCCTCAGCCTCCCAAGTACCTCGGATTGTAGGCATGCACCACACTTGGCTAATTTTCATATTTTTTGTAGAGGTGGGGGTCTTGCTATGTTGCCCAGGCTGGTCTCAGACTCCTGGCCTCAAGCAGTTCTCCCGTCTTGGCCTCCCAAAGCTCTGGGATTATAGGCGCATGCCGCCGTATCTGGCCTGAGTTATTAATATCTTGTTTTGGTCATGTTCTGAAAATGCTGGGCATTCCTTTCCCTCTGGACCTGACATCTGATCAGGACACTGTAAAGGAGCTTGTGCAATGACATTTCTTCCCCGATGTACGATCTCCTTGATAGGTGGTTTCGCAAGGTGTGCGGTGGTAGGGAGTTGATACGCTTGTCAGTCCATTTGAATCTCATGATGGCATTGAATGTGTGTTTCCTCTTTGCAGTGAACCTGGAGACCATGTGTGCTGATGATCTGCTGTCAGTCCTGTTATACTTGCTTGTGAAAACGGAGATCCCTAATTGGTAACATTTTCTGTTAAGATCCTCTTTTAAAAATGGCACCGCTTGACCAGGCACGGTGGCTCACACCTGTAATCCCAGCACTTTGGGAGGCTGAGGCAGGTGGATCACAAGGTCAGGAGATTGAGACCATCCTGGCTAACATGGTGAAACCCCATCTCTACTAAAAAATACAAAAAAAATTAGCCAGGCATGGTGGCGGGCGCCTGTAGTCCCAGCTACTCGGAAGGCTGAGGCAGGAGAATGGCATGAACCCAGGAGGTGGAGCTTTCCATGAGCCAAGATGGTACCACTGCACTCCAGCCTGGGCGACAGAGCAAGACTCCATCTCAAAAAAAAAAAAAAGGCAGCACTGCACTGTGGTAGTTCTAATATAACTCTAGGAGAAGCCCACCTTCAGATGGACACCTGTTATGAGCTCGGTGTGGAGCATCCCCCGCTTCATCCATCCACTTACTGATAGGGAAACCAAGGCCCAGAGAGCTTATGTTTCTTGTTCTGGAACGAGTGTCTAGGCAGTGGTTGAGCAGAAAGCTGATTGCCATTCTTTCTGGCCCCGAACCCATCATCTTCCCCCTGGAACCCACAGCTCAGTTTATAGTAATCAGCTTGCTAAAGACTATTTCAGGGAACTAGCTAGTCATTTTACTTGTGTTCCTAATCGCACACGCTCTGCAGAGAGACCCAGGGGAGCGTGGTGGTAGCTCCCTGAGCGAACCGACACTTTAGATATTTGGTCAGCCGCCCGAGCCAATAATACTGTTTTTGCAGAAGTGTGACTTGAATAGACAACAACGTAACTTTTTTCTTCCTTTCATTAGGATGGCAAATTTGAGTTACATCAAAAACTTCAGGTTCAGCAGCTCGGCAAAGGATGAACTGGGATACTGCCTGACCTCATTCGAAGCTGCCATAGAATATATTCGGCAAGGAAGCCTCTCCGCTAAACCCCCTGTAAGATCTCACCCCTGTCCTGGCCTTCCTTTGTGGGCATCATGGTTCCCTTGATAGGGTGCTGGGGTTGGTATGTGGGCAGAGGGATTCTTAAATTGCCTCCCAGGAATGGGGCCTCAGCTGTTTGAGGGCTGTGAGTCTTGAAAATCACTCTGAAAACACCAAGCCCCCAATTGGCGGTAAAAGTTGCTGGGTTATCATCGGGATTTTCGTTGTTAATATCCTACTTCATTAGTCCCCGTCCTCTCCAAAGACATGTGGGTGCAAAGGGAAGCCAGAAGTAGGGAATTTTGATTTCTTGACCTTGATATTCAAGAAGTGATGTCACGGAATCCCTGGGCTGTCGCCTTTCCAGCCGGAAATCTCTGTGGCTGGTAGCTCCTTTGCCTGAGTTTTGTTCAGGCCTGCTGGGCTTGTTTCACCCTCCTGGCCTGGTAGGCTGCACTTGGCTTGCGCTGCTGGCCCAGATCTACGCCTCCCGAGGGCAAGCCAGGTGTGGAGTGGCAAGGGGTATGTGAGCAAGTGCAGGGTCCGGCCACTGCACACAACCGGGCATGGTGTGCTGACTGAGGTGGTGTGGGCAGCTCCAAGTTGCTCCTGCAGGGTCCTGCTCCATGCAAGGATGCAGCTAGAGCAGGCATACTGTAGGCTGCTTCCACGGTGGGCACTGGGGAACACAGTGGCACCTGGAAGCTTGGAGAGACCGGGAACTGCAGAGCCCCAAGGAGAGTGTCATAGCCCTGGCTCAGGGAACTCCTAGGTTGGGCTCCCTGAAGGGCCAGAGAGCTCTTCTCTCCTTTTTGTCACCTGCAGTGTAGTGAGTTCGGAGCATGTTTTAGCTTTGTTTATGTTACAGCTCTTTCAGTCCTGCCATTTGGTGGGTCCTGAGTTCTTGTGCCATGTCCAGGAAGAATGAGGTACGTAGACTAGTGGAGGGTAAGCAAGGCAGAGGGGAACTTCACTGAACGGCAGAACAGCTCTCAGGAGACGCTCAGTGGGCAGTTCCTTACCGCAGGCAGGTCATCCTGACGAGTCAAAGAGGCCCGACGTAGATAGCTCCTTTCCGCAGTTAGTAGTCCCAACATCTGTCTGAGTCTGGCTGAGTCCAGGGTTTTTATGGCTCAGAAGGGAGGGAGTATGTGCTGATTGGTCCATGGGTGGGCCTGGAAAAAGCACCATGAGTTCTCACTCTGGGCCGTAGACTCCACTTGGAACTGACAGCCCGGCCCCCAGGCTTCAGGCTGTCCTTGTTCTGAAGGTGGGGCTTCACTCGGGACCTGCCCTTCCACTCGGGAGCCTGTCTGCCTTCTGCCACCTTCAGCATGCTGGCCAGTGTGCCCAGGCTGTTTGTGCCAAGGGGCACCTGCAGGCCCATGCCAAGCTGCTCTCAGCCCCTGTCTTGGCCACTCTCCCATGCTCATCAGCTCCCAAAATGTTGGAGGGGTCTGAGGCATCAGTAGGCTGGCGTGTCAGCGTCACCCCAAGCATGCGCACACCTGGCTGGGTTGTAACAGTACCTGACTTGGCCTCACCTTTGCTCCGAAATTGGAGTGGGTGCCAGGAGTAGGGAGGAGTGGGTGCCAGGAGTTGGGGGAGCGGGAGCAGGCACTTGTGAGCCTGCCGGGGCAGGGGCACTTCCTGGGCCCCCGAGAGCTCAGAGGTGCCTGGATCCAGAGCTGTGGCTAGGCGGCTGCAGCTGTTCCTGGGAGTTCAGGGCTCCCGCCCTGCCAACTCAGTAGGAGATGGGGCTCCCACCTATTCCTGGCTCCTGTTGGCCCTGCAGAGTGCACAACTCTGGCCGCACCTCCTCCACTGCAGCTTACGTCTGCAGCAGCCACTCCCGATGGGCCACCGCTGCCATCAGTGAGACCATTAATGTGTGCAATTTGAGGACTCGGTGGCCTTGCCATTATTTCCTTGGTTGTTGGTGAGTGTTGGCTGGAGTGGGGGTGTGTGATTATATTTCTGCGTGAATCGCCAGAATCTTGAACCACAGTTGTCCTGCTGGCCTGTTTCACTACATACCAATGAGTAAAACGTGATCATACTCACAGAAATCACAAAGTTGAAATCAATAAAATGAAAAGATCTCTGTATTACAAGGTGAGAGTACCGAGGATTGAACATTCATCTTTGTCAGAGCTTGGTGTAGAATCTCTCAAAATAATGATGAGGTCAAACGTCTGGGAGACAGCATCAGCCTGTCCAGGCGCCCTCAGGTACAGGCAGTTCCATCGCATTCATTCGTTATTAACACGTTCATGCATTTTCCGTCTTTTCCCTACCCATGTATATTTTACATAAGTGAAATTATATTGTGTGCTGGGCCGGGCATGGTGGCTCACGCCTGTAATCCCAGCACTTTGGGAGGCCAAGGCGGGTGGATCATCTGAGGTCAGGAGTTCGAGACCAGCCTGGTCAACATGGTGAAACCCTGTCTCTACTGAAAATAAGAGAATTAGCCAGGCATGGTGGCAGGTGCCTATAATCCCAGCTACTTGGGAGGCTGAGGCAGGAGAATTGCTTTAATCCGGGTGGCAGAGGTTGCAGTGAGCCGAGATTACACCACTGCATTCTAGCCTGAGTGACACAGTGAGACTCTGTCTCAAATATGTATGTACATATATAGAGAGAGAGAGAGAGAGAGTGAGTACCGTTTTTTCCCCAAAAGAATAGCTTAATTTTTTTCTAATTAGAAGACTAATGTTTGCTTACAAATAATATTTGCAGACTATAAAATGGCAGTGAAGACAACAAAAACTTCCGTAAACTTACTAGCCAGGGGTGACACTTATTAATATTTTAGCATTTGTCTTTTTTTCTGTGCATACACAATTGTATCTTTTTTTTTTTTTTTGAGGAATGTGAGCCAGCGTTTTATTCGTTCATTTCTTGCACATGAAGCTCTCCCTGATGACATCCTTGGTCTGAGATTCTTTGTCATAGTCCTTAACTGCTACACAGCTGCAGCCAGCCCCTTCATAGGGTCTCCTCTGTCTTGTCAGTTTTACGGAGGCCTTACCCATTCCCCTCATTGCTCGTTGTCATCAACCTTAATTAGTTTGACCTGGTGTTCAGCACCCAGGGTCTCCCCGATGTGGCACACGCAGGCACATCACAGTTGGATGTAAGCACACCAAGATGGGCTCAGCATTCGTTTGAGGCTTTGGCAGCTTTGCGAATTCCATGCGCTAGGCCACCGTGGATAAGGGTGTCCTTCAGCACCCCTCATAAAGCAGTGTTAACGTCCATTACACCGCCAGCAGTAATGTCTTCCTTGGCCATGGCAGTGGGTCACGGGTACAGCAGTGCAAGGCCTTTCTCAGCCATAGCAGTGGGTCATGGGTGCAGCTGAATCTTGAACACACCCGAGCCTCCACCTCCACATGACTTGGCGGTGACAAGGAACGAACACAGTTACCTTTTTAACCAAAATTTTAGGTCATGATCTCGCTGTACTCATTGACAGTATTCAGGTAGTTGATGAATAATTAATCTGTCTTCTTCTTTTTTTTTTTTTTGAGACGGAGTCTCACGCCCAGGCTGGAGTGCAGTGGCCAGATCTCAGCTCACTGCAAGCTCCGCCTCCCAGGTTCACGCCATTCTCCTGCCTCAGCCTCCCTAGTAGCTGGGACTACAGGCGCCCGCCACCTCGCCCGGCTAGTTTCTTTTTTGTATTTTTTAGTAGAGACGGGGTTTCACCATGTTAGCCAGGATGGTCTCGATCTCCTGACCTCGTGATCCGCCCGTCTCGGCCTCCCAAAGTGCTGGGATTACAGGCTTGAGCCACCGCTCCCGGCCTAATCTGTCTTCTTCTTTGAAGTCTGATTTCATTCCCCCATTTGCTGCCAGTGAAATTGGGGGTCATCCATCGCGTCTCAGATGTGTCTGGCTGTGGCTCTTTTGAAAAGTTCCTTTCTTCTGCCTTGTTTCTATATTTAGGGGGAAATCAGCAACATTCTAGAGTGTGTGTGGGCTGGCTGCAGTGGCTCATGCCTGTAATCTCAGCATTCTGGGAGGCTGAGCGGGTGGATCACCCAAGGCCAGGAGTTGGAGACCAGTGTGGGCAACATAGTGAGACCTTGTCTCTACAGAAAAAAAATAAATAAATAAGAAATGAAAAAGAATGTGTGTGTGTGTGTGCTCTTGTGTCTCTACCTGTGCGTGTGTGCAGCATCAGAATTTCTTTTCATTTCCATGGCGGGGGAGTAAGAGTTGTGAGTTTGACTTGTTTTCTTTGAGGCTCTGGGAACCTGTGTTTCTCTCACTCTGCCTGCAGTGGTGTCTGCCCTGCCCTGTGGTTCTTGCACTCTGATTGGTCTGAAGGTTCACTCCCTGGCCGGCTTTCCTGCCCTGCAGAGGAATCACTCTGCTGCGCCTTGCTGGGCCTGGGTTGTCTCTGGTCACCTGGAAGGAAGCGTCCACCTCTCGAAGATGCTCCCGTCCCCTAGCTGCCCCCATAGTGTGGCTGTCTTCTGCTTTCTCACTTTCTGTGGAGGCCTTCACCGGGTTGTAAGGAGGTGGCTGACCAAATGGTATCCGTTGGCTTCTCACACCTCCTTTTAATTCAGAAAATATTGCAGGCAGATTGGGAGTAGTATTTGAGAGGTTGCTTCTCTCGTGCTGGTGTTGGTTTGAGGGTTTGAGTCCAGTCCTTAGTTTTTGTTTTGTTTTTTTTTGAGACTGAGTCTTGCTCTGTCACCCAGACCGGAGTGCAGTGGTGCGATCTCGGCTCAATGCAACCTCTGGCTTTCCCAGGTTGAAGCGATTCTCCTGCCTCATCCTCCCAAGTAGCTGGGACTACAGGCACGCACCACTATGCCCGGCTAATTTTTGTATTTTTATGGAGATGGGATTTCGCTGTGTTGGCTGGGCTTATCTCGAACCTGTGACCTCGAGTGATCTGCCTGCCTTGGCCTCCCAAAGTGCTGGGATTACAGGCGCCAGCCACTGCGCCCAGCCTGAGTCCACTCCTTCTGCAGGCTCAGACGTCTTGGGCACGTCTATTTGTCTCTGCATCTGGGGTGTAAGGATGCCTCTAAGAATAGTGTTTAGTTTGGATGGGCAAGGGAGGGTCACAGTCCAAGGCACCCCTCTTGTCAGAGTGTTGGACCCTGGTCCTGCCCTTCTGGATGGAGTATGGTTGATTCTGGTGAAACCTTGAGAACAGGTATGCATCATTCTCAGGCTGGCTGTGAAGCCCACCCTGCAGGTATTGAGAGGTGCTCATCTATTTACTGTGGTCTGTAATTGACAGAGCAGGCATGGTGGCTTCCTTGTTGTTTTGATTCTGTCTGTATTATGGCCTAGCTGCTCACTGGTTTAAGTAATGAAGTTCCCTTTGGGAATGTGGAGAGTCATTGCTATGGATCGATGGTGTTTCCTCGGGAAAAAGCCCAAGTGTATCTTCTCACAGCAGAAGAGGTTTCTGAAGAGTATTAAGGATTAAATATGAGGACATCGAGTTAGATTTTACTTTTGATTTTATATAATGTAGTCTCATGGAAATTTTCTCTGCAAGATATACTTGAGATGACAATAGCATTTTATTTTTCTTAGAGCCAGGATCTTGCTCTGTCACCCAGGGTGGACTGCAGTGGTGTGATCCTCGCTCGCTGCAGCCTCCATCTCCTGTGCTCAAAGGGATCCTCCCTCCTCTGTGTCCTGGGTAGCTGGGACTACAGATGTGCGCCACCACACCTGGCTAATTTTTTAATTCTTAAATTTTTTTGTAGAGACAAGGTCTCGCTATTTTGCCCAGGCTGGGATTGAACTCCCGGACTCATGTGATCCTCCCACCTCAGCTTCCCAAAGTGCTGGGATTATAGGCATGAGGCACCACACCCACTCAACATTCTTTAAACATGTTCATAAATGAAGACTTAAGCTTTCTGAAAATAAATTGCTGGGATGACTCTAGTGTTACCTTTGTGAATGAAAAAAGAGAACTTTGAAAGAATCTGGGTTGGGCCTGGTCACTCACGCCTGTAATCCCAGCACTTTGGGAGGCTGAGGCAGGAAGAGCACCTAAGGCCAGGAGTTAGAGACCAGCCTGGGCAACACAGCAAGACCCCCATCCCTACAAAAAATCAGCAGTGCATGGTGGCACACCTTTAGTCCCAGCTACTTGGGAAGCTAAGGTGGGAGGATCATTTGAGCCTGGTAGTTCAAGGCTGCAGTGAGCTATGATTGTACCACTGCAGTCCAGCTTGAGAGACAGAGTAAGACCCTGTCTCAAAAAAAAAAAAAGATAAAAGAAAAAAAAAGGCAAGAAAGAACCTGTACCATTCTTGGCTGCAGCTTTGCATGCTTTTGGCCTACCTTACTTTACTGGGTTTCTCATAAAAAGGATTTACCCCTTTCTCTAGTAAGTCCTTGCTGATGTCCCCCCCACCTCTTCCAATAGCTCATTCTTCCCTGAAGATTCAGTCTTGGGAGACCTACCTCTTTTCATCACTGCTGTCTAAATCGTTAACCAGAGTTGCAGAAAAAGGGCTGGATTTACCCGGATAACAATGTGTGATGTTTCTCTGACCCTAAGCTGCTCAGCTGTGAACCGCGGTGTAAAGCGGATTGTTAGAGCTTTATATAGCACACAGCAGCTGGGGCAAAAGCACCTCTCTCAGGTGCTGGGGACTGCTGGGAGGACCCTGCTTGGCAGAGGACCCCAGGAATGGCCTATCCCCAGAGGTGCTGTCGGCTCTATCTTTTGGTGGACCTCCAAGTCAAAACTTAGAGGGCTGCAAAGAGACATCCTTATTCCACAAATTTGTCAGGGTTTGGGGGTCTTCTGGCAGCTGCTGGCTGGAAGAAATTCCCTTTACTTCCCACCAAGACCCTTTTTCAGGAAGCAAATTTGTCATTACACAGTTTGGTTGCAGGTGCTCAAGGGAGCATCGCACTGTCTTGCTAGAAATGATTTCATAAAGTATTATGAAAAACACCTAGAGTTTTGCCTTGTTTTTTGAGATGGAGTCTTGCTCTGTCGCCCAGGCTGGAGTGTAGTGGCACAATCTTGGCTCACCCCAGCCTCTACCTGCCGGGTTCAAGTGATTCTCCTGCCTCAGCCTCCAGAATAGTTGGGATTATAGGCATGTGCCACCACACCTGGCTAATTTTTGTATTTTTAGTAGAGAGGGGTTTCACCATGTTGGTCAGGCTGGTCTCAAACTCCTGACCTCAAGTGATCCACCCGCCTCGGCCCCCCAAAGTGCTGGGATTATAGGTGTGAGCCACTGTGCTCGGCCCTTGCCTTTTTTTTTTCTTTTTGAGACAGGGTGTTGCTCTGTCACTGAGGCTGTAGTACAGTGGCATGATCATGGCTCACGGCAGCCTCCAACTCCTGGGCTCAGGTGATCCTCCTTCTTCAGCCTCCCATGTAGATGGGACTACAGGCATGCACCACCACACTAGCCTAATTTTTTATTTTTTTGCAGAGGTGGGGTCTTGCTATGTTGCCCAGCTGGTCTCAAACTCCTGGGCTCAAGTGATCCTCCCGCCTCAGCCTCCCAAAGTGCTGGGGTTACAGGAGTGAGCCACTGCACCCAGCCCTAGATTTTTGTATCTAGGTGAACATTACCAGCAATATGAAGACCTAAACTTACTAATTGGGGTGGATCCTTGAAACACCCAAAGAGATGGAGGAGTAGTTAATCTCTGTCTGTGTCATGAATTCCCCGTATATCTTCCTGGATTTGGCCTCGTGGCCATTTTATTGATTGATTGATCGAGTGATTGATTGAGACAGAGTCTTGCTGTGTCCCCAGGCTGGAGTACATTGGCGCAATCTTGGTTCACTGCAATCTCTGCTTCCTGGGTTCAAGCAGTTCTCATGCCTCAGCTTCCGGAGTAGCTGGGACTATAGGCATGCACCACCGTGCCTGGCTAATTTTTGTAGAGATGGGGTTTTGCCTTGTTGGCCAGGCTGGTCTTGAACCCCCGGCCTCAGGCGATCCGCCCGTCTCAGCCTCCCAAAGTGCTGGGATTACAGGCATGAGCCCCTGCGCCTCACCTATTTATTTATTTTTGAGATGGAGTCTCACTTTGTCGCCCAGGCTAGAGTACAGTGGTGTGATATCAGCTCACTGCAACCTCTGTCTCCCGGGTTTAAGTGATTCTTCTGCCTCAGCCTCCCAAGTAGCTGGGACTACAGGCGTGTACCACCACGCCCTGCTAATTTTTTGTATTTTTAGTAGAGATGGATTTCACCACGTTGGCCAGGCTCTTACCGAACTCCTGACCTCAGGTGATCATTCACCTCAGCCTCCCAAAGTGCTGGGATTATAGGTGTGAGCCACTGCGCCTGGCCATGTGGCCATATTATTTAATAGGCACGTCCAAAAAGCAAGACCCCTCTCTCTCCTGCTGGTTGACACTGGGAAACTGTGACCAGCTTGTAAAATGGCTTTCCTGCCCAAAGACCCCAGATAAGACAGCAGGGTATTTGGTTGTGCAGGCATTTGGTCAGAGGCTTGAGGAGGGAAGGAGGCCAGGGCAATGTGAGTTTCCATCTGGAGGATGATGGTGTGTGCTGCATTCCACGCTGGAGATGGCACATTCCACATATACATGCAGTCAGAGTGCCGCTGCCATCCCCTTCCCCTGCCGGGAGCCACTGTCAAAGCCTCCGCTTCCAGGAAGCCCTTTTCCCTGCCTGACGTCAGCCCGTCCTCCGTCTCAGCGAGCAGGTCCTGTGTGAGGCGGGTGAGAGGCGCAGCCGATACTGCTCTGGAAGCTGATACTGCTCAGCCGGGGTTGTTGCCGGGGCACTGTGTGTTGAAGGATCTGCACCCATGTCTCGTGGTGTGTTTGGTTTTTTTCCTACAGGAGTCTGAGGGATTTGGTGACAGGCTGTTCCTTAAGCAGAGAATGAGCTTACTGTCTCAGATGACTTCATCTCCCACCGACTGCCTGTTTAAGGTGAGACAGCTAGACGTCTCTGTGGGTAAAGGTGGGTGAGGAATGCCGCATCCCCTGGCAGCATTAGGATTGTCCAGGTGCGGTGGCTCACGCCTATAATCCCAGCACTTTGGGAGGCCGAGGTGGGTGGATCACCTGAGGTCAGGAGTTCAAGACCAGTGTGGCCAACATGGTGAAACCCCTGCCTCTACTAAATATACAAAAATTAGCTGGGTGTGGTGGCACATGCCTGTAGTCTCACTACTCGGGAGGCTGAGGCAGAAGAATGGCTTGAACCGAGAAGGTGGAGGTTGCAGTGAGCCAAGATTGTGCCATTGCACTCTCGTCTGGGCAACAGAGAGACTGTTTCAAAAAAAGAAAAAAAAATCCATCAGGGTGGTGGTCTGCATAAACCCTGAAGTTCCATTCTGTGCTCAGTCAGAATGGGTGGTAGGAATGCTGAGGTTTTAAATCTGGGATCAAGGCTGAATGGGGTGGCTTACTTCTGTAATCCCAGCACTTTGGGAGGCTGAAATGGGAGGATCACTTGAGGCCAGAAGCCTGAGACCAGCCTGGGTAACATCATGAGTACCCATCTCTATAAAACAATACAAAAATTAGCCAGGTGTGGTGGCGGGCACCAGTATTCCTAGCTGCTCAGGAGGCTGAGGTGGAAGGATCACTTGAGCCCAGGAGTTGGAGGCTGCCGTGAGCTATGATTGTGCCATTGCACTCCAGCCTGGGTGGCAGAGTGAGACCGGCACATTTCCCCGTCTCCCCCCTGCATGCTGTGCTGTTGCTGTGCTGGGCGGCACACAGTGGGCACAGGCCGGTCCTCTTGCTTTCTCAGTTCCTCGAAACACTACTCGTTTTTCCAGGCCAGCTCAGTGGCGCCTCTGCTGGCAGCCCTGGCAGAGCTGATGCCTCCGCTGAGCTCAAGGAGCCCCCTGTCAGATGTTTGTGGGTGTGTGCACTGGGTTGGGAACACGGTACCTGACTTCCTGATGGTCTGGTCACCTGGCACATGGGGGCAGCTCTCTGCTCAGACACTCGCCACAGGCAGGCCGCTAAGGTGCCCACAGGGCAGTCCGTGAGGGCTGGGCAAGGGCAGATCCCCTTGGGGGAGGCTGCTGGGCTTCCAGGCAACCTGGAGCTAGAGTGGGTCCCGGGGAAGAAGCACATCCAGGAAGCACAGGGTGAGCTCCACAGGTTTGTGTGTTGATAGGGTTTCCTGATCATTGCAGCTGTTCTCTTTCCATTGTAGGCTGAGGCTCTATTAGAATAAAAGAGGATCCCCTAGTCCATAGCAAGTATAAAAATAAAAATAATAATGATAAATAAACAAAATACAAGATGAAGCTGGACTTGGTGGTGTGCACCTGTAGTCCCAGCTATATGGGAGACTGAGATGGGAGGATCACTGGAGCCTGGGAGGTTGAGGCTGCAGTGAGCTCTGATTGTGCCACTGCACTCCAGCCTGGGCAACATAGCAAGACCTTGTTTCTGAAAATAAATAAATAAATTCTGTTATTTATCACCCTGTAAGGATTCACTGAAAAAAAAAAAAAAGAATACAAGAGGAACAGAACTGAGGCTTTTTCTAGTGAGGTGGCAAAATCCACACTGATGTTCAGAGATGTGTTGTCTGCCCACCATTCCTATTGCTTTATGAATTTTGTCACTTTTTTTGTTTGTTTTTGTTTTTATTTTTTGAGACAGAGTCTTGTTCTGTCACCCAGGCTGGAGTGCAATGGTGTGATCTTGGGTCACTGCAAACTCTGCCTCCTGGGTTCAAGTGATTCTCCTGCCTCAGCCTCCCGAGTTGCTTGGATTACAGGCATCCGCCACCACGTCTGGCTAAGTTTTGTATTTTTAGTAGAGACAAGGTTTTACCATGTTGGCCAGGCTGGTCTCAAACTCCTGACCTCAAATGATCTGCCTGCCTTGGCCTCCCAAAGTGCTGGGATTATAGGCGTGAGCCACCGCTCCAGGCATGTTGTTGTTTTTTTAATTATGGAAAACTTTTAACATTTCCAGAAATAAAGAGAGTAGTAGAATGAGCAGAGGCCACCACTGTGCAGTTGTTTCATCTCCCCCCACCTGCTTTCCCCACCGCCAAGATGATTATGAAGGAAATGCCAGAGAGCAAATCATTTCATCCATAAACACGTAGATGAACGTTTCTAAAAGGACTCTCGGCCAGGCTCGGTGGCTCACGCCTGTTACCCCAGCACTTCGGGAGGCCAAAATGGATGGATTACTTGTGGGCAGAAGTTTGAGACCAGCCTGGACAACATGGCAAAACCCCATCTCTACTAAAAATACAAAAATTCACTGGGCGTGGTGGTGGATGCCTGTAATCGCAGCTACTGGGGAGGCTGAGGCAGGAGAATGGCTTGAACCCGGGAGGCAGAGGTTGCAGTGAGCCGAGATTGTGCCACTACACTTCAGCCTGGGCGACAGAACGAGACTCCATCCAAAAAAAAAAAAGGACTCTCAAAAAATTTACTCCTAATAATTGAGTAATTCCTGCATGTGGATAGCATCTTGGATGTCGCTTTTCAGCACATTGCATCAGGGAACCAGAAAGAAGTGGAGAGACTTCTCAGCCAAGAGGACCACGATAAAGATGCCGTCCAAAAGATGTGTCACCCTCTCTGCTTCTGCGATGACTGCGAGAAACTCGTCTCTGGGTAAGAGGGTGCTAGTGGAGGCTCAGTGTGTCAGGAAGCAGGAGACAGGAGGCCTCCTGGACCTTCTCAACTGTGCGCTGTGTGACTGCAGATAAGGACTGTCCTCCTTGCCCTCAAGCTGCCTCTGCTGTACAGTGGAGATGGTAACAGCTGCCCCTTTGGAGAATCAGATAGGTTGGAGGTTGTCAAAGCACTTGCTTACCGGCAGACTGGCCGCCCGGGTAGGCTGATTATAGGGCCTGCCCCAGCCTCAGAAAGGAGGTTTTAGAATGGGAGGAATGTCAGTTGTTCCCAGTAAGATTTTTGGTTTCTCATTATCCTTGTCAGGCTATTTTGCTGGGTGTAGAGGCCTAAAGGGTTGGTGGGGGAGAGACTCCAGGGCCAGGCACCTCTGTTCCTCACATCGGTTGAGCCCTGGGACAGTCCCAGAGACACACATCTTGGGGGGCATCCTGTGAGCCACCTTCTCTCCGTGGCACCTGCCTATCTACCTGGTCAGGGACAGGCTTTGCTGTGCCATTCCCCTGTGTAGTTTTCTGTCTCTTTCTGTATTTTAGGAGGTTGAATGATCCCTCAGTTGTCACTCCATTCTCCAGAGACGACAGGGGGCACACCCCTCTCCATGTGGCTGCTCTCTGTGGTATGTGGTCCTGGGCTGGCCCCTAGGGGCTGTCACAGCAAAGGGATGGTACCCAAGGTGACCCAGCAGAGAGGCCTGGCTGATGGGCTGGGGGTTGGCAATTGGGGCTGCGTCATGGATCCACCCTCCAAGGGCCGCAAGGAGAAGAGGAGCAAATGTTCCACAGGCCTCGACGGCCAGCCTGCTGCCTCCTGTGCTGGGTGAAGCCCCCTGCGTGGTTCCCACGGCATGGAAACACTGCCTAATGCTGCCCCGGGCTGGGCGCCTGGCGAGGGAAGGCTTGAATCTGTACTATGAGAACGGTCTCAGAATCGTCAGCTTGCAGTTCTTGTGGCCCTGCCTTTAAAAAATATTATTGTCTTTTAAAGTATACATTTGGCTGGGCATGGTGGCTCATGCCTGTAATCCCAGCACTTTGGGAGGCCGAGGCAGGCAGATCACTTGAGGTCAGACATTCGAGACCAACCTGGCCAACGTGGAGAAACCCTGTCTCTCTCTACAAAATATACGAAAATTAGCCTGTCGTGGTGGCGCACGCCTATAATCCCAGCTTCTTTGGAGGCTGAGTCAGAAGAATCGCTTGAACCTGGAAGGTGGAGGTTGCAATGAGCTGAGATATATCCAGCCTGGGCGACTGAGTGAGACTCGGTCTCAAAAATAAATAAGTAAATAAAATAAAGTGCACATTCAAGATAGAAAACATAAGGTCCTCCAGAGTCCCCGGCCATCCCTGTCTCCCAGAGATCGTTGTGATTGATGAGTGTCTGGGGTGTGTCTGTGTGCTTGCGTGCTTCTGTGGATGCATAAAATATGTGGTGCTCTAGGGCTCATAATATTCTGCTGTGTGCGGTTTTTCTCTTAGCACTATGTAAGAATATGTTTACTTTGTATTTTTTAATGGCTGCATAATATTCCATCTTAGGAACTGATGAGTCATGGAACCTCTGGAAGCATAAGGCTCTTTTCCATTATTGTTTTGTTGCTGAGAGGTGGACTTTGGCTGGATCCCCTCCAAGGTCTACCCCAATGTGTCCGGAGTCTGCAGAGCCTTACTTGATATTACCCGTAGGTCCTCTCTAGCAGAAAAAGTGTCTACCGTGTGTTTCATGCCCAGGACTAGGAGGGTACAATAGTGTTGTGGTTTTACAGTTAAGGTGTGGAAGTCCTCTGTGCCTTCCTTCTCCATTGTGCCTTCTGCTTTGCAGGGCAGGCATCCCTCATCGACCTCCTGGTTTCCAAGGGCGCCGTGGTAAATGCCACAGACTACCACGGGGCCACTCCACTCCACCTGGCCTGTCAGAAGGGCTACCAGAGCGTGACGGTGAGCAGTGGTGCCTTTGTAGTGGGCTGTCGCTTTGCACCTGTGAGCTTGGTGTTCTGCATGGGTGACTGTACAGTCATGCTGGCTACCCTGCACCCCCGTCTCCTGGTGCTGTGTCCTCCTCGTTCCACAGCAGCTCTGCTACAGCAGTAGTCAGGCAGTCCAAGGACTCCCGGGGTGTCCTGGGAAGACTTTCTAGGTCTCCTGGACAAGATCGTTAGGTTTAGATTTGAAACTTCCTAGCCGGACGTGGTGGCTCACGCCTGTAATCCCAGTGCTTTGGGAGCCCAAAGCAGGAGGATTGCTTGAGCCCAGGAGTTTAAGACCAGCCTGGGCAACCTAGGGAGACCCCGTCTCTACCAAAAAAAATCTTTTTTAATTATCTGGGCATGGTGGTGTGTGCATATAGTCCCAGCGACTTGAGAGGCTGAAGCGGGAGGTTTGCTAGAGCCCAGCAGGTCGAGGCTGTAGTGAGCAATGATCGTGCCACTGCACTTGAGCCTGGGAGACAGAATGAGACCCTCTCTCTAAAAAGAAAAACTTTCTGATCATCTAGGGGAAGAAAAGATGGGGCTTTAGACCGTTTTCTTCAGTCTCTAAACTGTCAGGAAGGATGGGTGTTGGTATAGTTTGGGTAGTAGCATAAATAAGATTGAAGATGGTAACAAACGACCTCCCCCTGCTAAGACTGGAGGCTGGGCCTCCCAGGGAGCCAGCTGTGCCCTGCTCATCGCTTTCCTTTGTCTCCGCAGCTGCTGCTACTGCACTACAAGGCCAGCGCGGAAGTGCAGGACAACAACGGGAACACCCCGCTCCACCTGGCCTGCACTTACGGCCACGAGGACGTGAGTGGCCCTTGCTGTTCCCGGGGCGGAGGGGCTGCGTTCACCTTTTCCCACTTGTAGAGAAATCGGGATATCTCATTAGTCTAATGTATTTTGTGTCGATAATTATTGAAACACTGGGTGTGTAAATTTTTTGAATATGAAAGAATGTTAGGCCAGGCACGGTGGCTCACGCCTGTAATCCCAGCACTTTGGGAGGCTGAGGTGGGCAGATCACCTGAGGTCAGGAGTTCGAGACCAGCCTGACCAACATGGTGAAACCCCATCTCAACTAAAAATACAAAAATTAGCTGGGCGTGGTGGCAGGCGCCTGTAATCCCAGCTACTCAGGAGTCTGAGGCATGAGAATCAGTTGAACCTGGCAGTCGGAGGTTGCAGTGAGCCAAGGTCGCACCATTATACTCCATCCTGGGTGACACAGCGAGACTCCATCTCAAAAAAAAAAAAAAAAAAAAAAATATTTTAATTTTTT
>NW_016823701.1:347926-386284 GCF_001698545.2 Rhinopithecus bieti
AAAAAAAAAAAAAAAAAAAAGGAATATTTAGTATATTACAGATGCCATATTGAAGTAACAAAAATTTAAAAAGAAGTCACTCATTTTCTTATCCTGAAGTCAAATCATTTTCATTTATCCTTGCTACCATCTGGTTCTTACTTGTATACATATTCAATTTTACATTTTCTGTTTTTATTATTTACTTATTATTTATTTATTTTTGAGACAGGGCCTCACTCTGTCACCCAGGCTGGAGTGCAGTGATGGGATCTTTGCTCACTGCAACCTCCGCCTTCTGGGTTCAAGCGATTCTCCCACCTCAGCCTCCTGAGTAGCTGGGATTATAGGTGTGTGCCACCACACCCAGCGAATTTTTGTATTTTTAGTAAAGTCAGGGTTTCACCATGTTGGCCAGGCTGGTCTAGATCTCCTGGCCCCGAGTGATCTGCCCATCTCAGCCTTCCAAAGTGCTGGGATTACAGGAGTGAGCCTGGGCGACAGAGCGAGACTGTGTCTCAAAAAAAAAAAGGTGTTTTTTCATGGAGCCACACAGGATGGGCTCAGTTCTTCCAGCAGTGAGTTGGAACCACACACAGGAAGTGTGGTCCACTCGGGAGGA
The DNA here is from genome assembly GCF_001698545.2 of Rhinopithecus bieti. Lineage (NCBI taxonomy): Eukaryota > Metazoa > Chordata > Mammalia > Primates > Cercopithecidae > Rhinopithecus > Rhinopithecus bieti. The sequence goes on from NW_016823701.1 coordinate 348,528, forward strand.
ACTCAGTCCCCAAGAGTTACTGAAGGCTAGTCCTATAAGCACCTTCTGGACAGCATGTTCCAAAATGCCATACTCCCAGAAGAAACTCAGCATTCAGCATAAACTGCATTGTATAAAACAATTCAGGCCCAGTATGAGCCACCTAATCAATTAGGGAACTTTGGGAACACTCCCCACGTCCAGGCACCCATGGAATGTTTCAGGCCAACAGGCAGTCTTGCAAGCAGGCTTCTCAATGGTTAGCAGTCTCAGGCCTGCTGTAGTAACTCTGTTCTGTACATGGAGACATCACAGTTTTTGCAGCCACTTCTTACTGATTGGCAGTTTCATCCTTTTGAAAGCATGAGGTGTCCTGGCTGAGCGCGGTAGGTCACGTCTATAATTCCAGCACTACGGGAGGCCGAGATGGGAGGATTGCTTGAGCCCACAAGTTTGAGGCCTGCCTGGGCAACAGAGCGAGACCCTGTCTCTACAAAATAAAAAATAAAAAATCCAGGCATGCTGGTGCATGCTTGTAGTCCCAGCTGCTCAGGAGGCTGAGGCGGGAGGATTGCTTAAGCCCAGGAGTTCAGGGCTGCAGTGAGCTATTACTGCACCACTGCACTGCAGCCTGGGTGACAGAGAGAGATCCTGTCTCAAAAAAAAAAAAAAGAATGAGGTGTCCTGATCAGATACTGTGACACCTCTGAGTTCTGTCTATTACTGCACATTTGCTTGGTGAGGAGGCCGAGGAGAGCATAGACCTTGTCGAGGCTTCATACGTCCATGAGCGATGCTCTTTCCCCATCTCTTTGCAGTGTGTGAAGGCTCTGGTCTACTACGATGTGGAGTCGTGCAGACTTGACATTGGCAACGAGAAAGGAGACACCCCTCTACACATTGCTGCCCGCTGGGGCTACCAAGGCGTCATAGAGACATTGCTGCAGAACGGAGCATCCACCGAGATCCAGAACAGACTAAAGGAGACGCCTCTCAAGTGTGCATTAAACTCAAAGGTAGCTCTTCCCATCTCTGAGCGGCAAGATGACTTTGAAAGAAGATCGATGTCCGTAGCTTAGGTCTTGGCCTCATAGACAAATTATGCATTAGTGCCTGAGGGCAGAACTTGGCTTGCACCCTTTCTGCTGCATGTGGGACTTCATTGTTAATGGGTTTTACTGATTTATATTATTTTTGGTTTGAGTGGGCATTTTTCTCATGGTTGTTCCAGGAGCTGCTGCAGGCAGAGTTTGTTCTGGCTGCTGAGTGCTATTGATTTATTGGCAAATGGAGTGGGTAGAAACGAGGGTCCTCAGAGGCAGGAACTGGGGAGGGAGCAAGATGTGTTGGAACTCTGTTTTCCCGGTGCTTCACCTTCAATGCCTAGAATCTTTATTCTGACTTGGCTAGTTCTGGACATCATTGAGTATGGTTTCTTTCGTACATAATTTGTTAATGAACTCACTTTTTTCTGGTAGTAATTTCTGGAGACATAGTTTGGGGAGCGTGTTGTGAAGTGCTCACCTCTTGCGCGTCAGTGGGGACTGGGGGTGGCTCACAGAGGCCAGTTCTCTGCACTCTCGTCTCTCAGCAGCAGAGCTGGTGAATGGCGTTGTAAGGCAGGCATGTGGCAGACTGACCGGGGGAAGCATGGGTCCCTGTGAAATGGAGACCCCAGCTTGGGGGTCCCCTGAGGGATTCTGTTCCAATCCAGGTCTCTAGGGAAGCCTTCCCTTTGTACAGGCCTGATTTTCTGCCTTTTTACAAAAATACTTAATTTTTTGTTGTTTTGAGATGGAGTCTCGCTCTGTCGCCCAGGCTGGAGTGCAGTGGCTCCCTGCAACCTCGGCTCACTGCAACCTCCACCTCCTAGGTTCTAGCGATTCTCCCACCTCAGCCTCCCAAGTAGCTGGGATTACAGGTGCCTGCCACCACGCCTGGTCAATTCTTTGTATTTTTAGTAGAGACAAGGTTTCACCGTGTTGGCTAGGCTGGTCTCGAACTCCTGACCTCAGGTGATCCACCCACCTCGGCCTCCCAAAGTGCTGGGATTACAGGTGTGAGCCATTGCACCCAGCCCCAAAATATACGATTTTGTAAAAGTAATAGAGATGAGATCTTAGCATGTTGCCCAGGCTTGTCTTGAATTCCTGGCCTCAAGTGATCCTCTCACCTCCACCTCCCGAGGTGCTGGCATTACAGGCATGAGCCACTGCGCCCGGCCAGCTTTCTGCCTTTTGATGTTTTACTGGCTCCCTTTTATAATTTCCAGCTCTTCTAGGTTGTTCTTTCAGTTTGTTCACATCTTATTCTGGGAGTAGCACAGTTTGAATTTGTTTTTATTTTTGTTTTCTTGAAACCTCTTTATTGAGGCATGATTGGCATACAGAAAGCTGTATATAGTCAGTGTGTACAACTTGATAAGTTTAGAGATAAGTGGACATCCATGAAACTGTCACCACCATCTATTCCATAAACATATCCATCACCTCCAAAAGTTTACTTCTGATCTTTTTTTTTTTTTTTTTTTTGAGACAAGGTTTGGCCGTATTGCCCAAACTGGAGTACAGTGGTGCGATCTCAGCTTACTGCAACCTCTACCTCCTGGGCTTAACCCATCCTCCCACCTCAGTTCTCGAGTAGCTGGGACTACAGGCATGCGCCACCACACCTGGCTAATTTTTGGATTTTTTATACAGATGGAGTTTCACCATGTTGGCCAGGCTGGTCTCAAACTCCTGTCTTCAAGTGATCTGCCCACCTTGGCCTCCTAAAATGCTGGGATTACAGGTGTGAGCCACCGCCCCTGGGCCTTCGTCTTTCTTTTTTATTTTTATTTTATTTTATGTTTTTGAGACGGAGGCTCACTCTGTCACTCAGGCTGGAGTGCAGTGGCATGATCTTGGCTTACTGCAACCTCCGCCTCCCAGGTTGAAGCGATTCTCCTGCCTCAGCCTCCCTTGTAACCGGAAGGTACAGGTGTGCGTCACCACGCCCAGCTACTTTTTTTTTTTTTGTATTTTTAGTAGAGACGGGGTTTCATCATGTTGGCCAGGCTGGTCTTGAACGGCTGACCTCAAGTGATCTGCCCGCCCTGGCCTCCCAAAGTGCTGGGATGACAGATGTGGACCATCTTGCCATCTCGCCCAGCTTCCCCCCCACCTTTTTTTTTTTAATTATGTTTTTGGTGTGTGGTAGGGACACAGTGTAAGATCTACAGTAAAGCACAGTTTGTGAAGGGTTAGATCCCTGCTTCTGGCTTCAGGGGCCTCGGCTGTACCTCTGAATACCTTTCTGCAAAGGTCGCAGCTTTCTGACAGGCAGAGCTGACTGGGCTGAGCAATGCTACCACGGCCTGGGCTATTGCGATGCCTTGGGAGGAGGGTTCTACTGCTGTGGTATTTGTTTACCAGAGACCCTTCCAGAGGGAGATCTGCAGAGGAAAGGAGAGGCCGCCTTCTCGGCTTGGCTCTGAGCTGTTCTTGCTTGAGACCTGTGGGTGCTGGAGGAAAGGCCACACCTCCTGCCTGTGGACAGACAGGCCTGGGGGCTGGATGCAGTCATCTATCAGGCTCCATGCGGGTCTGGCTTCTCTTATCCCTTGAGTCCATGCATGGGAACCCCTGAGTCCTCCCACGGGGCAGGAGGAGCCGTGATGGGAGGAAGCCCCAACTTTGGTGTGACCCTATGTAAATTGCCACCTGTTCCGGGTCTTGGTTTCTCTGGCCATCCAAGGATGCGGCTGGGCCACATGACCTAAGGCTCACTGCACTGACATTCTGAGGAGCTAGGCCAGCAGTGGGGCATGTGGGTGATGGGGCTGTGCTGAGACGACCTCCATCTCATTGGGTACTGTTGGCATCCCCTTTGTCCCCCTAGATTCTATCTATAATGGAAGCCCATCACCTGTCCTTAGAGAGGAGGCAGAAGTCATCCGAGGTAAGTCAGCCAGGCGGAGCAAGTTGGTTACGTCGGAGACCAAGGGCTCTTTCTCCAGTCCTCACGTGACCCTGTGCCCTGTCTTCTCTCTCATCGGGGCTCCCTGGCTACAGGCCCCTGTGCAGTCTCCGCAGCGCTCCGTGGACTCCATCAGCCAAGAGTCCTCCACTTCCAGCTTCTCCTCCATGTCAGCTGGCTCAAGGCAGGAGGAGACCAAGAAGGACTACAGAGAGGTGAGGCTTTCAGAGGGAGGACGGGGACGGGGAGGCCTTGGCGGCCCCAGGCAGTGGCGTTCAGCTGAAGAGCCTTGACCTGATGAGGGCTGCCCTCTCAGCCTGCTCGCCTGTGCTGGGGCCGCTGCTGCTGTGTGGTGGCTGAGGTTGGTGCCTTCGAGCTAGGCCCAGCGGCATCTCGCAGTGCTGTGCACTTAGGCATGCCCTTCCGTGGGCTGCTCCCTGAGCAGCAATTAGTGTGGTAGAGTGTGTTTGTGTATTAGAGAGAGGATAGGCTCAGAAAAATACAAGTCAGGTCATGTAGAGGTCCACTGATTTCAGATCATTTTATTTCTATTTTAATTTTTTTGAGATAGAGTCTCGCTCTGTCTCCCAGGCTGGAGTGCAGTGGTGCAATCTCGGCTCACTGCCACCTCTACCTCCAAGGTTCAAGCAATTCTCCTGCCTCAGCCTCCCAAGTAGCTGGGATTACAGGGGTCTGCCACCATACCTAGCTAATGTTTTTGTAGTTTTAGTAGAGATGGGGTTTCACCATGTTGGCCAGGCTGATCTTAAAACTCCTGACCTCAGGTCTCCCAAAGTGTTGGGTTTACAGGCGTCAGCCGCTGCACCTGGCCTGTTTTATTTTCATTTTATTTTACTTTTTTGAGACAGAGTCTTGCTCTGTCGCCCAGGCTGGAGTGTAGTGGCACAATCTTGGCTCACTGCGACCTCCACCTACTGGGTTCAAGCAATTCTCCTGCCACAGCCTCCCAAGTAGCTGGGATTACAGGTGCCTGCCACCATGTCCAGCTAATTTTTTTGTATTTTTAGTAGAGATAGGTTTCACCACGTTGGCCAGGCTGATTTTGAACTCCTGACCTCAAGTGATCCGCCCACTGGGCCTCCCAAAGTGCGGGGATTATAGGCATGAGCCACCGTACCCGGTCTGATTTCAGATCATTTTGGAAAGTGTCTGCATAGCATTCTCTGCCTTACATCCCCGCTCTACAGGCACCTCTGTTGAGAACCTAATGTCGTTGTTCCTGACTTCTTGCAAAGTTCACATAGACATTCACACACGTGTCCACCTTGCAGTTTGCAGAAGTTCATTGATGGCCTTTGTTTTTCTTTTTATTTTTTCCACTTAAGTTACTTTAGAGTTTGTTCAGTGTCAGCACAATAGATTTGCCTCATTCTTTTCTTTTTTTGCGACCTAACCTTGCTCTGTCACCCAGGCTGGAGTGCAGTGGTGTGATTTTGGCTCACTGCACCCTCCACCTCCTGGGTTCAAGCAATTCTCGGGTCTCAGTCTCCTGAGTAGCAGAGATTACAGGCACCCACCACCATGCCTGGCTAATTTTTGTTTTGTTTTGTTTTTTTTTTTAGTAGAGATGGGTTTTCACCATGCTGGCCAGGTTGGTCACGAACTCCTGACCTCAGGTGATCCGCCCACCTCAGCCTCCCAAAGTGCTGGGATTACAGGTGTGAGCCACTGCACCTGGCTAGTTCTGCCTCATTCTTTAGCTGAGAAGTGGATTGTTGAATGGATGTACCACCTTTGATGGCCCCCGCCATGGGTGCTGAACCCTCATTGACTCTACCATAGTGTCCCACTACCCGCAAGCCGTGACATGCTCTTGGAGGACCAAGTAAGCTTAGCTCCATGCAGAACCACAGCAGAGAAAGCCAAGAGATATGGTCCAAAGTCTAACGGAGACCTGAAGTTGTCCCTGGGAGGGGTGTCCACCCTCATAGTGCCCAGCTAGCAGATATTGAGAGCTGAGTTCAGTATTTCTTTTTTCTTTTTTTTTGAGACAGGGTCTCACTGTGTCACCCAGGCTGAAGTGCAGTGGTACAGTCATAGCTCCCTGCACCCTCAAACTCCTGGGGATAGCCTCCAAAGTGCTGGGATTACAGGCTGAGCCACTGCCCTTAGCTAAGTGTATTTTTCTAAATCATAGAGGTGGCTGGTGTCTTAGGAAGGACTTGTTCTCCAAGGCGACCGTGGCCTCACCTTTCCACGTGGATAAAGTTACAGTTTATATTCCCTAAATGGCAGTGGGTTCTGTGTACACCAGCAACTTCCTAGGATACCCTCTCTGAGCAGTTTTAGGGACACATTTACAAGATACTAAATCAGCCGGGCATGGTGGCTCACGCCTGTAATCCCAGCACTCTGGGAGGCTGAGATGGGCGGATCACCTGAGGTCGGGAGTTCGAGACCCGCCTGGCCAACATGGAGAAACCCTGTCTCTACTAAAAATACAAAAAAAATTTAGCTGGGCATGGTGGCGAGCACGTGTAATCCCAGCTACTAGGGAGGCTGAGGCGGGAGAATCGCTTGAACCTGGGAGGCGGAGGTTGCGGTGAACCAAGATGGCACCATTGCACTCCAGCCTGAGCAATAACAGCGAAACTCCATCTTAAAAAATAAGTAAATAAATAAGATACTAAGTCAGACGTTAAAACTCCACAAATCAAGCCAATAGGTTTTCAGAATGTTTATATTATTTCTATTATTATTTTATTACTGAAATCATTTTTCTAACATTCTTGTTCCTTTTATTAAGGTAGAAAAACTTTTAAGAGCAGTTGCTGATGGAGATCTAGAAATGGTGAGTTTTTACAAGTGCCTTTTCTTTTCTTTTTATTTTTTAGAGACAGGGTCTTGTTCTGTCACCCAGGCTGGAGTGCAGTGGTGTGATCATGGCTCACTGCAGCCTTGAACTCCTGGACTCAAGCGATCCTCTTGCCCCAGCCTCTTGAATAGCTGGGTACACAGTTGTGTGTGGCCATGCCTGGCTAATCATAAACAAATTTTTTGTAGAGATAGGGTCTCGCTATATTGCCCAGCCTGGTCTTGAACTCTGGGCCTCAAGTGATTCTCCTGCCTTAGCCTCCCAAAGTGCTTGTATTACACGTGTGAGCCACCATGCCCAGCTTTAGAAGTGCTTTTTATTATAAAAAGCTTGTTCTAGCTTAAAACAGCCACCCACCTGTGTTTCTTTTCTGCAGTTCAGTTTTGGGCCATGTGGACTCTTTGATTTTGTGCAGAGGGCGGTATGTTTAATGCATGTTTGGTAATGGCAATGTTATATTTTCCTGACAAGTAATGAGGCAGATCAACATACAGGCACATAGCAAGCGTGGGCCCTGCCTTTCAGACGTCCGTATTCCAGGAGTGTGGTGAGACGTTGCCAAGACCAGAGACCGTGTCCAGGGCACAGAGTGTGGGCTCAGAGCCCAGGCCCACTAGCCAGTGTGCAAGGAGGGCAGCTCGGTTTTAAGAGAGGGCAGCATTTTGGGGACAGGAGGAAATAGAGAAGCGAGGGCAGAGCCCAGTGGTGTTTGTGAGGCTCTGCAGAAGCTGTGGTCGGCTGGGACTCCTGGGCTGCCGGAGGGGGCCTGAGACTTGGGGCTCCAAGGAGTCATAAGCAGGTGTCTGGATGAGATGGGGCCGCTGGCCCTGGGCTGGCACCTGGAGAGAGTGTCATGGCTTGAAGGGAAGGCATCTGTCCTAACCATTAGGCACATCTGACAGTGAAATGAGTGGACAGTGGAGACAGCCTTCCTTAGATTCTGAGGGACAGGTTCCCCTGGCTTGCCTTTGGCCCCTTGAAAGGACTGTGTCTTCCACTTTTTTTTTTTTTTTTTTTGAGACAGAGTCTTGCTCTGTCATCCAGGAGTGCAGTGGCACAATCTCGGCTCACTGCAACCTCCACCTCCTGGGTTCAAGCAATTCTCCTGCTTCAGCCTCCTGAAAAGGTGGGACTACAGGCATGCACCACCACACCTGGCTAATTTTTGTATTTTTAGCAGAGACGGGGTTTCACCATGTTGGCCAGGCTGGGCTTGAACTCCTGACCTCAGGTGATCTGCCCACCTAGGCCTCCCAAAGTGCTGTGATTACAGGCGTGAGCCACCTTGCCTGGCCGTATCTTCCACTTTTAATGGAGGAGGGAGTGAGGTGCTTACTAAGTGCCCTAGGACCAGGGTGGGTTTATTTTTTTTTGAGACTGTCTTGCTCTGTTGCCCAGGCTGGAGTGCTGTGGTGTAATCATGGCTCACTGTAGCCTTGAACTCCTGGGCTCAGGAGATTCTCTGGCCTCTGCCTCCCAGAATGCTGGGATTACATGTATAAGCCACTGCGCCCAGCCCTAGGACTAGAGTTTTAAAGCCATCACCCTGAGGCAGCACTGATCTGCCTGCCCATTTTTATGATAGAAGAAAAGAATCTCTGGCATCAGTTGTGAAGTGGAAGGACTGAGGAAGACTTCATGAGGGAGCAGAAGCCGGTTATAAATGGCTGTGGGGTTGGGGAAGGAAGTGTGAGCCCTGATTGGGAACGGTTGACGGTGTGTGTTTAAGATACTGTGCAGCGAAGACGCTGAGGATGTGTTCCTGTTTCCCTTACTCTCCATCATCAGGTGCGTTACCTGTTGGAGTGGACAGAGGAGGACCTGGAGGATGCGGAGGACACTGTCAGTGCAGCAGACCTCGAATTCTGTCACCCCTTGTGCCAGTGCCCCAAGTGTGCCCCAGCTCAGAAGGTTCGGCTTTGTTTCTATTGGTGGAGGTTGGAGAATATAGGCAATTTTTTTTTTTTTTTGAGACAGGGTCTTGTTCTGTCACCCAGGCTGGATTGCAGTGGTACAGTCATGGCCCACTGCAGCTTCAACCACCTGGGTTCAAGTGATCCTCCCACCTCAGTCTCCTGACAAGCTTGGACCACAGGCATGCACCAGCACACCTGGCTAATTCATTTCTTTTTGTAGAGACTCGGCCTTTCTGTGTTGCCCAGACTGGTCTCGACCTCCCAGGCTCAAGCGATCCTCCTGCCTCAGCCTCCCAAGGTGCTGGGATTACAGATGTGAGCCACTGCTCGTGGCCAGCAAATTCTTCCTTTTTCCCTCAGGAAAGTTCTCTGTTTCTCAGCCAGATAATTACTGTACTGCATGGCTGTGAATAAGTATTCCCCAAGATATGGTGGGACTCATTAGCCCAGGGCGAGTGCCAGCTTCCTGTGCAGCAGGTAAGTGAGCAGGAATGTGTCCCCGTGATTAGCATTTTGGCTGCTATCTGGGCCCCTGAGTCCTGTGGCAGGAGCTTATGAACAGATGCTCGAGGATCTCCTGCCAGGTACCTAAAGCCCTCCAGGGAAGCTGCACGCGTGTTCTGCTGCTGCTTTTACTCAAGTGAGTTCAGTCTTCGTGGGGACTCTTCCCCCAAGTGCAGAGGAATCCCCAAACCCTCTCCCAGCTTCCCCCAGGGGTAACATCCTTGCAAAACTATGGTGCAGAATCACAGCCAGGATATCGACATTGATGCAATCTGTGGACCTTAGTTCAGATTTCCCCAGTTCTGCTTGTTCTCAGTGTGTGTGTGTGTGTGTGTGTGTGTGTGTGTGTGTATTTAGTTCTGTACAGTTGTGCTACATGTGTAGGTTTATGTATCCACCGTCACATTCAAAATATCTTCTGTGACAGAAGATACTTTTTTATACTCATTGTTCTTTTTTTTTTTTTCCAAGATAGAGTCTTGCTCTGTTGCACTGTTGCCCAGGCTGGAGTGCAATGGGGCAATCTCGGCTCACTGCAACCTCTGCCTCCCAGGTTCAAGCCATTCTCCTGCCTCAGCCTCCCGAGTTGCTGGGCCTACAGCACCTACCACCACGCCCGGCTAATTTTTGTATTTTTAGTAGAGACGGGGGTTTCACCATGTTGGCCAGGCTGGTCTCAAACTCCTGACCTCAAGTGATCCACCCACCTCAGCCTCCCAAAGTACTGGGATTACAGGTGTGAGCCACCGCGCCCGGCCTCCTTGTTCTTTTACAGCCTCTTCTTCTTGTTTTGTAATGTCCCCAAAAGACACAACACTAAACTGCTTTATATCTGTGATTAAATTAAAACCCACCTCGCCATTCTTTTCTAGCCAGTGTTTTAGAATTGGTTTTTAAATCCTTTATTGAAGTATAATTCACAGACAGTAAAGTCTATGTATTTATACAATTTGGTGAACTTTTACAGATGTAAAACCTGTGAAGCCATCACCCCCATCAAGACACAGCACGTCTCCGTCACCTGCAAGCACATTTCTCTCACCACAAGACCAATCACTCAAGCTGCCCTCTTACAGCCACACCCACCTCTCTACCTGCCACGCCCACCCCACCATCCCCAACCCCTGGCAACCACTCACCTGTTCTCCATTTCTCTGATCCTGTCACTTCAAAAACGTTACATGAATGTAATCACACAGTATACGTAGGACCTTTCGGGATTGACTTTGTTCGCTCCATTTGATTCCACGTTGTTGCATAGAATCAGGTCTGTTTCTCCGTGGCAGGCTGGCATTCCATTTTTTAAATGGTGGCATATACTCATGTGGAATGTTCAAGGACATGTATTTTGTTGCTGGTTTGGGGAATGTTACCAATAAAACTGCCATGAACAAACATTCGAGTAGACGTTTCGGTAAGAACACAAGTTTTCGTTTTTCTAGGATAAATGCCCGAGAGTGCAATTGTGGAGTCATGTGGTAATTGCACGGTAATTCCATGGTTCGTTTTCATAAGGAACTGACAGTCTTTTCCCAAGCAGGCGGTATCGTTTTACATGCCCACCAGCGATGTATGAGTGATCCAGTTTCTCCTCATCCTCCCCAGCCTTGGGCGTGGTCATTATTCTCTGTTTCAGCCATTCAGATAGGTGTGTAGTACTATCTCAATGTGGCTTTAATTTGCATTTCTCTAATGGCTGATGCTGTTGAACAGCTTTTCACGTGCTTATTTGCCATCTATATATGTTCTTCAGCGAAATGTCTGTTAATGTGTTTTGCCCATTTTCTGATTGGTTTGTTTTTGGCTTTATTGTTGAATTTTGAGAGTTCTTTATATATTCTAGATATGTGGATATTTGTCAGACACGTGGTTTGCAGACATTTCCTTTCATTCTGCAGCTTGTCTGTAATCTCACGTGGGCTTTCACAGAGGAAAAGGTTTTTATACATCTAGTTTGTCAATATTTCCTTTTATAGATTATACTTTTGGTATCAAATCTGAGAATTCTTTGCCTTGCTCTAGATTTCCAACTTTTTCCTGTTTTTTTAAGTTATACTTTTATATTTTATAGTTAAGTCCGTGATCCAATTTGTGTTAATTTTTACTCAAAGTGTGAGATTTAAGTTGAGGTTCTTCTTTTTTTTTCTTGCCTACAAATGTCCACTTGCTCCAGCACCATTTGTTGAAAAGCCTCTCCTTCCTCCCGTGACTTGCCTGTGCACCTCGGTTGGCTATAGATTGTGTGGATCGATTTCTGGGTTCTCTGTTCTGCTGCATTGATCAATGGGCCCATCCTACCAGTACCGCGCTGTCTTGATGACTGTAGCTGTGTAGTAAGCCTCAGTGCCAGATTAAATGATTCTTCCTAATTTATTCTTCTTTGCCAGGAATGTTTCGGCTACTCTGTGGCCTGTGCCTTTCCATGTAAATTTTATTTATTTATTTATATACCTACTTACTTACTTACTCACTCTTATAATATCCAGACTGGTCTGAGCCGTATCAATTTTAGAATTAGCTTTTGTATGTCTACAAACCTTGCTTGAATTTTGATAGGAATTACATTAAACCTATAGATGAACTGGGGAGAAATGACATCATCTGACTCAACATATGTTGAGTCTTCATGAACGTGGTATATCTCTCCAAGTATTTATGCCTTCTTTGACTTCTTTCATCAACATTTTGTGATTTTTTTTTTTCAGCATACATATCCTGCCTGTGTCGTGTTAAGTGTACACCTCAGTATTTAATCTTCTTTCAAGCAGTTGTAAATGGTATTGCATACATAGCATGCATTCATGTGTTAGCTATCTAATTATAGATGTGTATGTCCCATACTAAGAGAATTAGGCTGGGCTCAGTGTCATACTCCTGTAATCCCAACGCTTTGGGAGGCCACCCTGGAAGATCACTTGAGGCCTGGAGTTTGAGACGAGCCTGGCCAACAGAGTAAGACCCTGTCTCTAAAAAACTAAAAATATAAAATATAAAATAAAAAAGAAAATGAATTTGGCCTGGCACGGTGGCTCACACCTGTAATCTCAGCACTTTGGGAGGCCGAGGCGGGTGGATCACCTGAGGTCAGGAGTTCGAGACCAGCCTGACCAACGTGGAGAAACCCCATCTCTATTAAAAATACAAAATTAGCCGGCTGTGGTGGCACATGCCTATAATCCCAGCTGCTCAGGAGGCTGGGGCAGGAGAATCATTTGAACCCAGGAGGCGGAGGTTGCGGTGAGCCGAGTTCGTGCCATTGCACTCCAACCTGGGCAACAAGAGTGAAACTCCATCTCAAAAAAAAGAAAAGGGATTTGACTTTACAAAATAGAGCGGTATTAGCCTTTATATTGTAGGATAGTTTTACCATTTCTAAAAAGAACTTCAGTGTGGGCGACTCTGAGGATATTGAAAATGACTGAAGTTTTCCCTCACATGTTTTCAGCTGTGAGGTAACATGTACATTGGGGGTGTGCGCCTTTTGACCTGGCCCCCTGCCTCTGGATGCACATGGTCCAGAACACTGTTTCCCCAACGTGGGCGGCTATGAACATGCAGGATAAGAAAGGCAGATGGTGTTCCCTTGCATCTGGTGGGAAGTGACGAAGCCCCCGGACTCTCAGTGCCTGTGTGTGGTGAGGGGAGCGTGCTGCGTCTCTGCTGCTGCTGTTTTTGCTATTTTGCCCCTCCCTGTTTCCCCACTTTAATTACACAGTACTGTGGAACTTGAAGTCTTAGGCTCCCTGCACTTCTAAAACCTCTTATTCTCCTTTTGTAATTTCTCAGAAAGACACAACACTATACTGCTTCATGTCTGTGATTAAATGAAAATCTTCTTCTAGCCCAGTGGTGTTCTTTTTTTTTTTTTTTTTTTTTTAATTTTAGAGATGGGGTTTCACTCTGTCACCCAGGCTGGAGTGCAGTGGCACCATCATAGCTCACTAACAGCCTGGGACATCTGGGCTCAAGTGATCCTCCTGCCCCAGTTTCCTAAAGTGCTGGGATTACAGGCATGAGCCTCTGCACCGGGCCTGCAGTAAAAAATTACATTTTTTTTTGAGAAGGAGTCTCCCTCTGTCGCCCAGGCTGGAGTGCAGTGGCGCCATCTCAGCTCACTGCAACCTCTGCCTCTTGGGTTCAAGCGATTCTCCTGCCTCAGCCTCCCGAGTAGCTGGGATTACAGGCGCCCGCCACCACACCTGGCTAATTTTGTATTTTAGTAGAGACAGGGTTTTGCCATGTTGGCCAGGCTGGTCTCAAACTCCTGACCTCAAGTGATCCACCTACCTTGGCCTTCCAAAGTGCTGGGATTATAGGCATGAGCCACTGCTCCCGGCCTAAACTTTTTTTTTTTTTTGAGAGACAGTCTTGATCTGTCACCAAGGCTGGAGTGCAGTGGTACAATCAGAGCTCACTGAAGCCTCAAACTCCTGGGCCCAAGGGATCCTTTTGCCTCAGCCTCCCGAATGGTTGGAACTACAGGCATGTACCACCATGCCGGGCTATTTTATTTTATTTATTTATTTATTTTTGAGACGGAGTCTTGCTCTGTCACCAGGCTAGAGTGCAGTGGTGCGATCTTGGCTCACTGCAACCTCTGCCTCCCGGATTCAAGCAATTCTCCTGCCTCAGCTTCCTGAGTAGCTGGGACTACAGGCGCATGCTACTATGCCCAGCTAATTTTTGTATTTTTAGTAGAGACGGGTTTCACCATGTTGGCCAGGATGGTCTCGATTTCTTGACCTCATGATCCACCCGCCTTGGCCTCCCAAAAGTGCTGGGACTACAGGCGTAAGCTACCTCGCCTGATTTTTTGTTTTTGTAGAGACAGGGTCTTGGCTGTGTTGTCCAGGCTGGTTTTGAACTCCTGGGCCCAAGCCATCCTCCTGCCTCACCCTCCCAAAGTGCTGGGATTATAGGCGTGAGCCACCACACCCGGCCTCCAGTGGTGTTTTAGAATTTTTTAAATCTTTTATTGAAATATAATTATATACATTATAAATTATATAATTTATATTTACATAAAGCATATGTATTTAAAGTATACAATTTGGCAAGTTTTACAGATACATAAACCTGCGAAACCATCACCACCATCAAGATACACCTTTCCCTCAGTTGCAAGAGTTTCCTGTGAGACTTTGCCGTCCTCCCCCCAAAACCCCCGTGCCCCCATCACCTCTCCCATCGCCTCACCCCTGACCTGCTTTTCATCATCATGGATTAGTTAACACTTTCTAGAATCTTTTGTAAGTGGAATCGTAACGCATGTCCGTTTTGTGTCTGGCTTCTTTGACTCGGTATTTCTGAGACCCATGATGGATCAGGAGTTCATTGCTGGGTAGTAGTTGATTGGGTGGACACACCAGAATTTCTTGTTTCATTCACCCATTGATGGACATCTGAGTAGTTTTCCTGCTTCTGGGTTTGTAAATAAAGCCATTGTGAACATTTGTGTACGGGCCTTTGTGTTGGGTAAACACCCGGAGTATAATTGCTGGATTATATAGTAAGGATATGTTTAACCTCATAAGAAACTGCCAGTTTTCCGAAGTGGCTGAAGTAGTTTCTGTTCCCTCCAGCAGGGTGTGAGTATTCCACTTGCTCCACATCCCTGCCAACATTTGGTATTTTGACTTTTTTTTTTTTTTCTGGAGCTGGAGTCTCTCTCTCTCTTACCCAGCCTGCAGTGCAGTGGTGCAATCTTGGCTCACTGCAACCTTCTCCTTCTGGGTTCAAGCGATTCTATAGCCTCAGTGCACACCTGTAATGTAGCTGGGATTACAGGCAGGGGCCACCACACCCGGCTAATTTTTGTATTTTTGATAGAGACGGGGTTTTACCATGTTGGCCAGGCTGGTCTAGAACTCCTGACCTCAGGTGATCCGCCCACCTCGGCCACCTAAAGCGTTGGGATTACAGGCGTGAGCCACTGTGCCCAGCCTTGACTTTTTAACTTGAGCCATTCTGATAAATATGCAGGGTGTTTCATTTTGCGTGTGTGTGTGTGCGCACGTGTGTGTTTCCTAGCTTCTTTGTTTTTGATTTTTGAGATATAATTTACATGTAGTAAAATTCAGCCTTTAATTTAGCATATGGTTTTTTTTGTTTTGTTCTTTTTTTTTTTTTTTTTAAAGAGGTAACATTTTAATCATCAAAAGTAAAATTACTCTCACCTAAAGCCAAGAATCACTATTTCTTTTAGCAGTGGTTTAAACAGCAAGTGAATCTCGTCGTCTTTGCGGGGCTGTGGCCATGCCCCTCAAAGTGAATTTAGAGGCTCTACAGCCCTGGTGAAAAGAAAAAAGTGAAATTAGCCAGGCACAGTGGCATACACCTGTAGTCTCAGCACTTTGGGAGGCTGAGGTGGGAGGACCACTTGAGCCTGGGAGTTCAAGACCAGCCTGGACCACATCGCAAGACCCCATCTCTACAAAAAAAACAAAAAAATGAACTGGGAACAATGGCTTGTGCCTGTGGACCTAGCTACTTGGGAAGCTGAGGCAGGGGGATCACTTGAGCCCAGGAGGTGGAGGCTGCAGTGAGTCGTGATGGTGCCACTGCACTCCAGCCTGGGCAACAGAGTGAGACCCTGTCTCAAAAAAAAAAAAAAAAAAAAAAAAGGAAGTTGTTCTTTGGCATGCCACGTAGTTCCAAAGGAATTGGAATCCATCCTGCATCCCACCATGATCCCGCATCGTGCGTGGGAGCTGTGGGGGGCACATGGCGCCAATCATTCTGGCCCAGTTTCTTCAATACTGATGATGTTTCTGTTTCCATCTTCTGTGCTTCCCAGAGGCTGGCGAAGGTTCCTGCCAGCGGGCTTGGTGTGAACGTGACCAGCCAGGATGGCTCCTCCCCGCTGCATGTTGCCGCCCTGCACGGCCGGGTGGACCTCATCCCCCTCCTGCTGAAGCACGGGGCCAACGCGGGTGCCAGGAATGCAGACCAAGCTGTTCCACTCCACCTGGCCTGCCAGCAGGGCCACTTTCAGGTTCGGGCTCTGTGTCGCAGGCAGTGGAGCAGGGTGTCCGCTTTGGGCACCTTAGTGGGAATGCTGCAGGGGTTTGGTGGCTACCCCAGAGGACACTGCTCCCCTGAGCCCGGAGATTCTGATGCACACAGGGTAGGCCACTCAGCCTCAGGGCACAGAACCCTGGTGCTCCCTGGGGGTGGAGCCAGTCCCTGCCCCACTGCCACGCCCATTTGGGTGGTACCGAGGTTGTCATTCTGATTCTGCTCCCAGCAGGATCTGGCTCTTGAGCTTGTGTGGTGGCCACCGAGGGCTGTCCCCATGGTCATCTTACCACCCTTATACCCTGACAGCGCTTGCTCTGGGCCCGACAGTTGAACACTTCATAAAGAATAATCAAGGCCCCATAGAGGGGCTCAAGGGAGAATTTTGGAGTGATTAACTTTTTGAAAGTCCTGTTGTTCTTTGCCTTTTTTTTTTTTTTTTTTTGAGACAGGGTCTTGCTCTGTCTCCCAGGCTAGAGTGCAGTGCTGCAGTCTTGGCTGACACTGCAGCCTCAACCTCCTGGGCTCAAACAATCCTCCCATCTCAGCCTCCCGAGTAGCTGGCATGCGCCCACGACACCCAGATGATTTTTTATTTTTTTGTGGAGACGGGGTTTCGCCATGTTGTCCCGACTGGTGTTGAACTCCTGGACTCAAGCAATCCTCCCACCTTGGGTTCCCAAAGTGCTGGGATTACAGGCGTGAGCCACAGCACTGGGCCCTGCTTTTCTTTAAGGAAAGCTGTGTATATATTTTTTCATTTTCCTATATCAGTTCTACTGTTAACTTTTTAAAGACAGAAGCCATGTTTCAGGTTTTGCATCTCTCTCACCGACACCTAGCATAGAGCTTCAGGCATCGCTTTCCTAATCTGTAAAACTGGAGTGGCGATTGCAGCTCTCCCTGGGGTAGAAAAGATAGAAAGGTGAAGTGAGATCACCGTCGCCCAGCACATCTGGTGAAGTGAGATCACCGTCACCCTGCAGTTCACCCACACAGAGCAGCCCCACAGCAGACGGTAGCCCTCCCCTCTCACCTGGTGCCTTTTCTCCTGGAGGGTCTAAAGTCTTCTCAATAAGCTCAGAGATGGCTGGGTGTGGTGGCTCATGCCTGTAATCGCAGCACTTTGGGAGGCTGAGGTGGGTGGATCACTTGAGGTCAGGAGTTCGAGGCCAGCCCTGCCAACATGGCGAGACCCCATCTCTACTGAAAATACAGAAAATTAGCCAGGTGTGGCGGCAGGTGCCTATAGTCCCAGCTGCTCAGAAGGCTGAGGCACGGGAATCGGTTGAACCTGGGAGGTGGAGGCTGCAGTGAGCCAAGATCATGCCACTGCACTCCAGCGTGGGCAACAGAGCAAACTCTGTCTAAAAAAATAAGAAAGAAAGAAAAAACAAAAACAAAAAATTTAATAAGCTCAGAGACAAGTCAAAAGAAGATCAAATTTGAGGATTTCTCTCTGGAAATTTTGTTTTCTTGTTTTCTTATTTTCTTTTTTTTTTTCATAATTTTCTCCGGCAGGAAATGACAGAAATTTTGATTAAGTTTGCACGTTTTTCTTCTCTGGCCCAGGTGGTAAAGTGTCTATTAGATTTGAATGCAAAACCCAATAAGAAGGACCTCAGTGGAAACACGCCCCTCATTTATGCCTGCTCCGGTGGCCATCACGAGGTTGCCGCACTGCTTCTACAGGTGAGGGTCCCCCTGATCGTCACACCTGCACCAGTTAACAGGGTGCCTCCACCCAGCAACCCCTGCAGTGCACTGGGGATGGAGAGGCCGGGCCACTCATCAGCCCCAGGCCTCTGGGGAGAGGAGCGGGGCAAGCACCTTGCCACGCGGAGTTCTCCGATGGGAACGGATGGTGCCTCAGCATCCAGGATGCAGTCTCAAGGGCTCTAACACTGCTTTTGCCAAGGGTTTGGGTCTCACCTCACTGACCGGGAATGTGTCGTGCTGTTACGTGAGCATGGGCTGAGTGGCCGCCTCTGTCCCTGCTGCTCTTTTTCCGTCTTGATAAACGTTATGGGAATGGATTAAAATTTCCTGAAGAAGTAGGGAAAAACCAACTTGTCCATGACTCTGCTACTCGAGGGAAACTCATTTTGGCGGACTTTTCAAAAATATGTATAGCTTCAGTGTTGTTTTGTTTTCTTTTTTGTTTGAGACAAGTTCTTGCTCTGTGGCCCAGGCTGGAATGCAGTGGCACCCTCACGGCTCACTGCAAGCTTCAGTCTCCCAGGCCCAGGCAATCTTCCTGCCTCACCCTCCCAGGTAACTGGGACTACAGGTATGCACCACTGCACCTGGCTAATTTTTGCTGTTTGTTTTTAGTAGAAATGGGGTCTTACTTTGTTGCCCAGACTGGTCTCAAACTCCTGAGCTCAAATGATGCTCCTGCCTTGGCGTCCTAAAGTGCTAGATTATGGGTGTAAGCCACGGCACCTCGCTAAGTATTGTTTTCTTTTTTTCCAAGATGGAGTCTCACTCTCACCCAGGCTGGAGTGCAGTGGTGCAATCTCGGCTCACTGCAACCTCTGCCCCTGAGGTTCAAGCAATTCTTCTGTCTCAACCTCCCAAACAGCTGGGACTACAGGCGCCTACCACAATGCCCGGCTAATTTTTTTGTTTTTTGGTTTCTTTTTAGTAGAGATGAGGTTTCACTATGTTGGTCAGGCTGGTCTTGAACTCCTGACCTCAGGTGATCCACCTGCCTCGGCTTCCCAAAGTGCTGGGATTACAGGCGTGAGCTGCCGTGCCTGGCCCCAAGTATTGTTTTCTGTTTTAGTGTTATTTAATGTAGAAACTTGTTTATTCGAACTTTGATTTTTAATGGTTGCATAACTGTGGATATACCATAGTGGTTTTTTTTTAACCTGTTTCTTCTCTGTACGTTTAAGTGGCTTCTGTTTTCTCTGCTATTAGGATAAATGCTGCAAGGAACTCTGTCTATAAATCTTTTTTTCTCAGTACTACTTTTCCCCCCCAAATTTTAAGAAAATTTTCAGACATAAGAAAAGTTGAATGTGTTTTATAGCGAATACCTGTATGCCCACAGCCATATTCCATGCTGACGTTTCGTAGCGTTCCTTTTGATCGTGTGGTTTCTCTTTCCAGCACGGGGCCTCCATTAACGCTTCTAACAATAAGGGCAACACAGCGCTGCACGAGGCAGTGATTGAAAAGCACGTCTTCGTGGTAGAGCTGCTTCTGCTCCACGGAGCGTCAGCTCAGGTGCTGAACAAGCGGCAGCGCACGGCTGTAGACTGTGCTGAACAGGTAGGCGGAGAGCGTCGAAGAGCCGAGGGAATCCTGAGCTGCTCACAGCTCCCTCTGGATCCCTTGTGTTTAAGCTGGATCTGAAATAGCAACACCTGGCCCTTGGCATCGCTGGGTTGGGCGTAGTTGGTGTGCCAGAAGTCCGCAGCGTGGGTGGATGGCTGGTCCTCGGTCCCCTGGTCAGAGGTGGCGCTCTGGGAACCAGGAATCATTCTTTCACAGGTGGTTTTCAAAGGCCTGAGTGGAGGGGCTCCCCGCAGCCAGCAGTAGGGCCGTGGTCCAGTAGTTACGTAGAGTCAGGCACTCCAGGGGAAGGAGCAAGTCATGATGTTCTGGTCTCACCATCCTCACAGTGTGAACACAGCCATTGTCTTAGCAGCATGATGGAGAAGGTTTGTTTAGTTGGTGGATTTAAAACTCCTTGAGGCCAGGCACAATGGCTCATGCCTGTAATCCCAGCACTTTGGGAGGCCAAGGAAGGAGGATCACTTGAGCGCAGGAGCTCATGACCAGTCTGGGCAACATAGGGAGACCCCATCTCTACAAAAAATCAAAAAATTAGCCGAGCATAGTGGTGTGCCTGTAGTCCCAGCTACTCAGGAGGCTCAGGTGGGAGGATCGCTTGAGCCCAGGAGGTCAAGGCTGTAGTGAGCTGAGATTGTGCCACTGCACTCCAGCCTGGTGACAGAGACTGTCTCTCAGAAAAATGAAAGTAAAAGTCCTTCAGTCCTGTGGGAATCGTGGTTATTGGTGTACTGCCTTCTCCAGTGCTGTGGGTGCTTGCGTGGAGAGCAATGGGGAAAGGTCCTTTTCCCCCGGCGCGCGGCAGCTCTTTCTGTTCCTGTTTTCCTGCTGAGTCTTTCTTTTGTTTTCTACTCAAGATAGACAGCGAGTTGGCTGTTAAGTGACACAGCTGAGAAGCTAATATCACCATCAATCAATCCACTCCGTGGATAGGCTCCTTATAGTAATTTTTTTGTTTCTTAAGACAGAGTCTTGCTCTGTTGTGGCGTGATCTTGGCTCACTGCAACCTCTGCCTCCTGAGTTCAAGCGATTCTCGTGCCTCGGCCTCCTGAGTAGCTGGGATTACAGGCATGTGCCACCACGCCTGGCTATATTTTTTTTGTATTTTTTGTAGAGACGGGTTTCACCATGTTGCTCAGGCTGGTCTTGAACACCTGACCTCAACTGATCCACCTCCCTTGGCCTCCCGAAGTGCTGGGATTACAAATGTGAGCCACCGTGCCTGGCCTCCTTATATTAATTTTCAGTGACAGAATTGAAATATTTTAAACTCTTAAGTTTAGTACTTTCTTAAATGAGTATGTTGATTTTTTTTGGTTTTTAAAAATTTTTAATTTTATTATTATTATTTTTTGAGACAGTGTCTCTCTTGCCTAGGCTGGAGTATAATGGCGCAATCTTGGCTTACCGCAGCCTTGACCTCTGGGCACAGATGATTCTCGAACCTCAGCCCCCCAAGTGGCTGAGACTATAGGCATGTGCCACCAGGCCCAGCTAATTTTTTTTTAATAGAGACAGGGTTTCGCCATGTTGGCCAGGCTGGTCTCGACTGCCTGGGCTCAAGCAATCCACCCACCTCGGCCTCTCAGAGTGCTGACATTACGGGTGTGAGCCATCGCGCCTGGCCTATTATTATTTTTAAATAGAGACAGGGTCTTGCTGTGTTGCCCAGGCTAGTCTTGAACTCCTGGGCTCAAGCGATCCACCCACCTTGGTCTCCCAAAGTCGTGGAATTGCACGCATGAGCCACCGTGCCGTTAATTAATGTGTTTCAATGAGTACTTACTGTATGGGGGGCCCTCAGCAGCCTCATGATCAGTATATGATAGTAGATCAACTTACTATGTTTGAGCTGGTTGCATGGAGTGGTTGGATCCCCAGCATGGAGGCCACCGAGAGGGCAGAGCCGGGCTCTCCACACAGGCCTCCTTTTACCACTGGGCTTTATGGCCTCCAAGCTCCGTTTGTAATTATTTCTGAGCTTTTTCTGCCCAGCCACACTAATACTGACATTTAGATCAAAAACAAATAATAGCCTATTAAAAAAGAATAAAAACTTTACTGTTCCTTTTCCCTTTCAAATTGCAGAATTCAAAAATAATGGAATTGCTTCAGGTGGTACCAAGCTGTGTTGCCTCATTAGACGATGTGGCCGAAACTGACGGCAAGGAGTATGTTACTGTTAAGATCAGGAAAAAATGTAAGAGTTTACATTCTTTTTGTCATGCTCAACTTCGGTATATTTAGACATTCATGAGCAGTTGCTGGTGTTCATTTAATTGTATATGTAAAATGTAATTATAATCATGCCTGGAGGGGATACAGGCACCAAAGAAATGGTTACCTCCCAATTTGTCAGACTGTGGGTAATCTTTTTTTGCTATTAGTTTTCTGGTTGATGGTAATGATGTTTCTTGAGGAAATAAACTGTCAATGCTACCTTGAAGGTTCAGGCGTCCCTCTATGGAGATGGGGAACAGTCTCCCGGGTAGTTTCTTTCATGCCTTATGTTCCAAAGTCAGGTGTTCTGGGAATTTCCTGGACATCCAGGGCGAATATTACCTTTCAAGATTTTTTTTTTTTTGAGACGGAGTCTCGCTCTGTCACCCAGGCTGGAGTGCAGTGGCATGATCTCAGCTCACTGCAAGCTCCTCCTCCCGGGTTCACGCCATTCTCCTGCCTCAGCCTTCTGAGTAGCTGGGACTACAGGTGCCCGCCACCACGCCCGGCTAATTTTGTTTTTGTATTTTTAGTAGAGACGGGGTTTCACCGTGCTAGCCAGGATGGTCTCGATCTCCTGATCTCGTGATCTGCCCACCTCGGCCTCCCAAAGTGCTGGGATTATAGGCGTGAGCCACCACACCTGGCCTCAAGGTTTTTTTTTTTTTTTTTTAAGTTTGTACGTATGCAGAGGTTGATTATAATTAGAACAGCAGTTGCCAAACAGCAGTGGGACTGAAGTATTTTCTTCTTTTTAAAAAGTTTAGAAGGGGTCCTTGTTCTACTTTTTTTTTTTAATTTACAGTGTGAAATATTATCCAGTGAGGTATGCAATAATGCAATACAATAATATGGATAAACCCATTCACATATCTGGATAACCCTGAGACTGTCTCACTGTAATTGGCTGTGGCTAGGAGAGTTAAGGGAGTTAAGGATTTCGTTTTCTGTTTCATGGGGGTTCTCATAATACAGGCTGACTACCCCCCATCTCAAATGCTTGGGACCAGCAGCGTTTTGGGTTTTGGAATATTTGCATTATACTCATTGGTTGAGGATCCAGATCAGGAAATCAGATTCTTCTGAGCCTCATGTCAAAGAGTTCAAAATGTTTCGGATTTTGTAGCTTTTTTTTGAGATGGAGTCTTGCTCTGTCACCCAGGCTGGAGTGTAGTGTTGCAATCTCAGCTCACTGCAACCTCTGCCTCCTGGGTTCAAGTGATTCTCCTGCCTCCGCCTCTTCAGTAGCTGGGATTATAGGTGTGCGCCACCATGCCTAGCTAAGTTTTTGTATTTTTGGTAGAGATGGGTTTTCTCCATGTTGCCCAGGTTGGTCTTGAACTCCTGACCTCAAGTGATATGCCCACCTCGGCCGCCCAAACTGCTGGGATTACAGGCATGAGCCACTGCACCCGGCCTGTAGCATTTTAGGCTTTAGATTTTTGAATTGGAGATACTCAGCCTGTTACAAATAGGTACTAGCTGTGTTTCTTTAAGCAAATTCAGTGTTTCATTTTCTAAATTTTTGTAAACCTGAGAATAGAAAGATTGTGTCTGTGCTGTAATTTTAAAATAATTTTACACTGTTTTCGAAGTTTTTAGATGTTTATCTTTTTATCTACAGGGAACTCAAAACTGTATGATGTACCAGATGAACCTTTTACAAGACAGTTTTACTTTGTCCACTCAGCTGGTCAGTTTAAGTGAGTATGAAAATCAAGTTGATTTCTGTGCTTTTGCCCCTAGTTTACTCCAAGCTGCACGTAAGCTGCTTCAGTTGTAATTGGTTATGGACAAATCTGCACCTAATAATGTCAAAAATGCTGCCACCTTGTGGCCAACCAGAGTGTTTCATGCCACTGTCCAAATATTTATTTTAGTTTATTTTGGGTTTTAGGGGAAAGACTTCAAGGGAGATTATGGCAAGAGATAGAAGTGTCCCTAATTTAACCGAAGGTTCTTTGCATCAGGTAAGTTATTAAACACTGGCTTTCAATCATATTTTCTAAAGCCTGGCGTTGTCAAAAGTAATCCATGGTAAACACGTCTCCTTGATCATCATCTTCATTTTTCCCTGCGCCGTATGAGCTAGCAACAGTTAAAACTGGAATTATTTCATGGGACAGTGTACAGACTTCACTGATTGTTATATTTCAAAGTACATTTCTGAGCAGAGGAGTGGAAAGTGTTACATGTGTGGGAAACCGCAGGTCTTGGTGCTTATAGGAGATGAAACATCCCAAATTTCACTATGGTTTTAATCACCAAAGAAAATGACAGTTTATATATAGATGGGTAAACAATGTCTCCAAGTATGGTGTACAGTTGCTCAGACAATTAGGTGACCATTTTCCCACTGCATTTTAATTTTATTTATTTATTTGAGAGAGTCTTGCTCTGTGGCCCAGGCTGGAGTGCAGTGGCGTGATGTCGGCTCACTGCAATCTTCATCTCCCGGGTTCAAGCATTCTCCCGCCTCAGCCTCCTGAGTAGCTGGGATTACAGAGGCATGTATGTGCCACTACACCTGGCTAATTTTTTTTGTATTTTTAGTAGAGACGCAGTTTCACCATATTGGCTAGTCTTGAACTCCTGACCTGAGTGATCTGCCTGCTTCAGCCTCCCAATATGCTGGGATTACAAGCGTGAGCCACCGCGCCCGGGCCCTTCTGCATTTTTAAATTACTCAGAAGCTTGATTGAAAACCTGTGATCTGGCCAGGCGCAGTGGCTGAAGCCCGTAATCCCAGCACTTTGGGAGGCCGAGACGGGCGGATCATGAGGTCAGGAGATCGAGACCATCCTGGCTAACACGGTGAAACCCCGTCTCTACTAAAAAATACAAAAAACTAGCCGGGCAAGGTGGCGGGCGCCTGTAGTCCCAGCAGGAGAATGGCGTAAATCTGGGAGGCGGAGCTTGCAGTGAGCTGAGATCCGGCCACTGCACTCCAGCCTGGGCGACACAGCGAGACTCCATCTCAAACAAAAAAAAAAAAAAAAAAAAACCTGTGATCTGAGACAGTGATTCTTCTCAGAACCACGACTTTCCTTACTGCTGATGAGAATTTATAGCGTATGTAGCATAGGCTTGTTGGAACAAATACACAAAAGTTCTAAATTGTTGTTTTAGATAATTAAAATGATTTTAATTAACATGACTAATTTTGATATCATAGTTAGTCTTACATGGTGTTGCTAGTAGACCTGCTGCTTTGTGGGAAAGCCAGAAACGTTGAAATCTGCCTGAGTTCCATCAAGTGCTATCTTTTCCTTTGCTAGCTGTGGGACTTTAGGCAGGTGGCTTAACTTTGCTGATCCTGTCTCCTCAGCTGTAAAATGGGGATAACAATAGTAGTACATGCCTCCTAGAGTAATAAAGATTGTGAAAACACGTGAAACATTTACTCTGTGTCTGACACATGTAGTATGCACATTGCCATGTTAGCACCACAGGGATGTGAGAATTGAAATTATGCCTGTCAAGCACTGAGCACATTGTGTGACACTAAGGGGCAGCTGTCACTGTCATAGTTGTGGCTTCCAGTACAGTGAGGACGTGAACGGTTCAAAATGTACTCTTTCTTTAGCCAGGGAGGCAAAGTGTCACACTGAGACAGAATAACCCACCAGCTCAGAGTGGATCTCATGCTGCTGAGAAAGGCAACAGTGACTGGCCAGAGAGGCCTGGACTGACACAGACTGGCCCTGGACACAGACGGATGCTGCGGAGACACACGGTGGATGATGCAGTCGTGTCCCAGGGCCTGGAGGTTGCTGCTCCCCAAGAGGTTAGTGCTTCCCGGTCCTAACAGGAATGACGAGTTGTTGAACCTGCTGCCAGGAAGCAAGGATGCAACAAGATGATGCTGACTGAGGACTAAATGTTCTTCCATGAAACTGGCTTGAGAAGTCTTCAGCACCAAGTTCCTGAAAGCTTTTCTGTGGCTAAGAATGCAACAAAAAAGTTCACCACCACCATCTCTCTCCTCTTCAAAGTTAATGAATACACTTGAAACAGACAAATTCCAGTAGAGTCCAGATCCTTAAGCCAGAGGTGCATGCTTCTTTTTAAGTATGAGGGTTTGTTGGTCACAGGGGGAGAGGTTTCACCACCAGATTCTGACCTCCTCCTCCCAAAAGGTGCTAAACCTCTCTGACCTGTGTACATTCACAAACCACAACTAGAATTCCTCTACCTGGGATGAAGCGGGAGAGAAGCAATTTAGGTTTCATTGTACTGTAGAGGCCAGGCTGAAATGTCGTATCTGAAGGAAGAAAGCAACAGCTGGACAACGTTTCTTTGCAAAGCAACACTTGAACCAAAAGATGCCT
This sequence comes from Rhinopithecus bieti, assembly GCF_001698545.2. NCBI lineage: Eukaryota > Metazoa > Chordata > Mammalia > Primates > Cercopithecidae > Rhinopithecus > Rhinopithecus bieti. The sequence continues at coordinate 374,592 of NW_016823701.1, forward strand.
CAATCCCATTTTGATGTTCATTTTAGTGAAAGGATGCATCAGACCTCTTCCACATCATGCATGTGGGACAGGTTGGTTATCATTTTCCTTCTAACAAATAGGTACAGATATTTGGTTACTACACGTGCGTCTGTAGCAGTGTTTCTAGAAACATCCCTTTTTGTTGAGAACCTCCTGTGAATGTCACACTCACACCTGACGGATGGTTACTGGATTAGAGAGTAGATTTGGCACATCTTTTCTTAGTCTTTTGATTCAGATTCAAAACTTAATAGCACAAACCAGGTCAAAGTTACTTTCAGTTAGAATTTATTGCCATTTATTCCTTTTTATAAATTTCTGTAGATTATTTTTTTTTTATGTTATTGGCCTAGAGCTACAAGTATATAGGTTTGTCCTGAATCCATTTTCAAATGACCTTGTAATAGGGAAATGGTTTTGTCCATGTTCTTGGAAATACTTGTGTATGTACAGAAGGGAGGGGTTATTTTTCTACAAAGTAATTTATGATTTCTAATTTTCTAATGTGCCTTGGATATGTGCCAAATGATGGAAAAGAAACAGTAAACTTTATGATTCTTGAATGTGTCATGGTATGCTTTTTTAGTTGTTTGGCTGTGGATGTTTCTCGGCCTCTCTGCTGTAAACATTTGCTTTGTGTGTGGGAAAAGTGGTCCCCATTGAATGGATATGTATTTTTCAGTTACAGATGTGAGATGATTGAAACATGGGAACTTGATCACTTAGCTCATTATCCATCTACTGACCAAGGCCGACTTAACCCAGTAGGCACAGTGTCCAGGGCCCACAAAAATGTTTTTCTTTGGAAATCAGAAGAATAAAATGAATACAGCTTCCTACCCCAAATAGGAAATGAGTCCTGTTGCTTTGCTGATTTCTTTGATTTTTCCTCCTTTTCCCTACTTTTTCTTTTTTGAGACGGAGTTTCACTCTGTCACCCAGGCTGGAGTGCAGTGGCACGATCTCGGCCTACTGCAACCTCCGCCTCCTAGGTTCAAGCAATTCTTCTGCCGCAGCCTCCTGAGTAGCTGGGACTACAGGCGCCCACCACTGTGCCTGGCTACTTTGTTAGTTTTAGTAGAGATGGCGTTTCACTGTGTTAGCCAGGATGGTCTCAATCTCCTGACCTCATGATCCACCCGCCTCAGCCTCCCAAAGCGCTGGGATTACAGGCGTGAGCCACCATACCCAGCCTTCCCTACTTCTTTTAAACAAAACCACCTTATAGACTGAAGCTGCTGTGGTTCCATACCATCCTAATTAAGAAAATACATCCTATACAGTTTATCAGCACAGGTATTCTCAGGATACAAATGTGCACATTTGACACCACCTAATATTTTGGGGTAGTACAATATAATTTTGAAAACATTTTTTTTGAGATGGGAGTCTTGCTGTCACCCAGGCTGGAGTGCGATGGCACGATCTTGGCTCACTGCAGCCTCCGCCTCTCAGGTTCAAGCAATTCTCCTGCCTTAGCCTCCCAAGTAGCTGGGATTATAGGCGCCTGCCACCACGCCTGGCTAATTTTGTATTTTGGTAGAGACAGGGTTTCACCATGTTGGCCAGGCTGGTCTCGAACTCCTGACCTCAAGTGATCTGCCCACATTGGCCTCCCAAAGTGCTGGGATTGCAGGCATGAGCCACCACGCCCAGCCGAAAACATTTTCACATATACCCTTTTTATTTCAACAATTGCTGTGGGTGGTAGAATTGTCAAATGGGGAAACAGTTTCAGAAAAATAAGGGGGCTGCGAGGGATCTCACAGCCAGGATCAAGGTCTTGTTGGCAGTGGCAGCTGCAAGCTTGGTGTACCCTTCCTCTGGGAGGGATCTCACAGCCAGGATCAAGGTCTTGTTGGCAGTGGCAGCTGCAAGCTTGGTGTGCCCTTCCTCTGGATAGGTAAATGCTGTTTCTTTTTGAGCTGTTCTGGTCATCAGTAATGTTTTCCATCGTTAAGTGACTCCCTTGATTATTTTTAAAAAACAGTTGTCGGCCGGGCGCGGTGGCTCAAGCCTGTAATCCCAGCACTTTGGGAGGCCGAGATGGGCGGATCACGAGGTCAGGAGTTTGAGACCATCCTGGCTAACACGGTGAAACCCCATCTCTACTGAAAATACAAAAAACTAGCTGGGCGAGGTGGCGGGCGCCTGTAGTCCCAGCTACTCGGGAGGCTGAGGCAGGAGAATGGCATAAACCCGGGAGGTGGAGCTTGCAGTGAGCTGAAATCCGGCCACTGCACTCCAGCCCGGGCGACAGAGCAAGACTCCGTCTCAAAAAAACAAACAAACAAAGAAAAAACACTTGTCATTCTGGCCAACATGGTGAAACCCTATCTGTACTAAAACTACAAAAATTAGTTGGGTGTAGTGGCACGCACTTGTAATCCCAGCTACTTGGGAGGCTGAGGCAGAATTGCTTGAACCCGGGAGAAGTGCAATCATGCCATTGCACTCCAGGCTGGCAACAGAGCAATACTCCATCTCAAACAAAAACAACCAGTTTTTTCCAATTGCTTTTCCTACTCAAAACCTGATGTGACAGTTGAGAAATTAATGCCCTAATTTCCATTTTTGTGAAAAAAAGTTTTGAATTCAAAGTAATGTGAGTTCACTCATTTAATTTATAAAGTTTAGAATGACCACTCTCCACTCCCTAAAATGTGCTCCAGCCTTTTGTTGCCATCAGGAACCTCTCTCCTTGACACAGAACCACTTTTCACTCTCAGGTAGGTGTCTGAAAGAATCTGACCATCTTTAAACACATTCACAGCAGTTGCCATTAGGACAGTGGTTATCCTGTGAGAGAAAGCACAGAACTTGTGAAGTGCCTCATATTCCCCTAGCATTTGTATGTAAAAGAGGCTTAAAGCAAAATTTACCTGTAACTGGGATTTTTTCAAAATCCCTGACCAAATTTTTTTTAAATTACCAGTTTACCCTGACAGAAAATCCCCAACCAGATTTCATCTTATGATCATTCTATTCTTTTAAAAATATGTTAATGTGGCCGGGCACGGTGGCTCAAGCCTGTAATCCCAGCACTTTCGGAGGCCGAGGCGGACGGATCACAAGGTCAGGAGATCGAGACCATCCTGGCTAACACGGTGAAACCCCGTCTCTACTAAAAAATACAAAAAACTAGCCGGGCGAGGTGGCGGGCGCCTGTAGTCCCAGCTACTCGGGAGGCTGAGGCAGGAGAATGGCATGAACCCGGGAGGCGGAGCTTGCAGTGAGCTGAGATCTGGCCAGTGCACTCCAGCTTGGGTGACAGAGCGAGACTTCGTCTTAAAAAAAAAAAAAATACGTTAATGTTCTTAAGGGTTCTACTTATTTATAATGTTAGGTATTATTTTAATACTTTCTTCACTGACAACAGTTGCAAATTTCAAATACAGCAGAATCTCCAGTTTGAACATGTATCAGTAGTATGCTGGCTAACGCAAAGACTGGGGTTTGTAAACCACATTTCCCTTCACTTTTTTACTGATCTTATTCACCTTGTTAAATGTTATGAATGTAATCCTGTGCTGGGTCTCACAGGACTAAGATATTTAAACGGTTACCCCCAAACAGCTGGTTGATGGTTAAGTTTATGATTTAAATATATGAGCAGTGGCTTGCACCTACAGTCTCAGCTACGGGGGAGGCTGAGATGGGAAGATCACTTGAGCTCAGGAGTTTGAGGCCAGCCTCAGCAACATAGCAAGTCTCCGTCTCTGAAACCCCTAATTTATGAGTGCAGGTTTTCATAACCTAATGGAAAGCAAGCACAACAGAAGAGATAGCATTTGCTTTAAGTCACCTGCAACATTATGAGTGATATGTTACCAAAATGTTTACACACCAAACTGTCTCAACTGGATCTGAAATCATTAGTAGTCATTTCTCTTACAAACATGTTTGTTACTGTAGTAGTATTAACAACATGTCTAATTATTTTGGTTATTTTTTTCTGTCATCACCCTAGTTATTTTGGAGGGAGTGGTATTTGTTAATCTCAGTACCTCTGGAAAAACAGATTATAAATGAGATCAAAGATGGCAGTTTTGTTTGTTTGTTTGAGATGGAATCACCCAGGTTGGAGTGCAATGGCCTGATCTCAGCTCACTGCAACCTCTGCCTACCAGGTTCAAGCCTCCCCAGTAGCTGGGATTACAGGTGTGTGCCACCACACCCGGCTAATTTTTGTATTTTTAGTAGAGACAGGGTTTCACCATATTGGCTAGGCTGGTCTCGAAATCCCGACCTCAAATGATCTGCCAGCCTCAGCCTCCCAAAGTGCTGGGATTACAGGTATGAACCACTGCACCTGGCAAAGCTAGGAATTTTCTTAGATTAAGTGGAAGAACTATCGGCAGGAAGAGAAACAGCTTACCTGCTTTCAGAATCTACGTCTTGGAATATTAGATATGCTCAATTTGAACCTGATTCAGTCTGATGCACAGGTTTTAATTCCCCTCATGTTGCTGCGGCTGCTATGTTTTTCTTCCTGAAGAGTGCTGGAGCAGCTTCTCTTTCTGCCGTGGACACTTTCCCCATCTAATATTCACAGCACTGTTGCAAAGGACAGATTCATGCTGGTACATGTGCTTAAAAGCTTTTGGTAGGAAGGGGAAAAATTCAAAACACAGATCTGGCCACTTGGCTATGATACTAAAACAACTTACCCAAATGTTTTATTTGCATAACAAGTTTATTTTTTTAAAAGGCATATAGACAATAAACAAAGTAAATATTTAATCACATCTTAACTTCTGTCCTAGAATTGTTCCGTTAAGTTCTAGTCTGTAAACACTTGTAGTTCAATAATCATCATCTTCATCAGAGTCCATTACTTTTCTCCTGTTGAACTGGGAGGAAAATTAAGTGTCAGAACATTTCTAATAAAGAGTAACTCACATTTTCTGAGAAAAGAACATTTCTACCAATTTTAGCACGACATTTGTGTCTTTAAAGCAACTTAGTGTGAACTGAAAGGGTGGGAATGGAGTCAAGAGCCTATAAAATTGGAACCCTCCCCAATAGATTCAGCCTTTTCTCCCAACTTTCACGTGTTACAAAAGGAAAATGTCTCTGGGCTGAAAAATGTGTGGTAGATGTATATTCAACATTAATCTTTCAAGTATCCATCTTTTCATTTGCCACGAGCATCTGGGGACACTTACTTTCACTGTTGTTGTCTTTTCTGTTTGTTGGCTTACTTTTTTAAGGATTTCTATTAAACCTTGTTCTGAGACCTAGGAGAACCAGAAAAGATAAAAGAAAGAAAAACAGTACTTTTTTAAACAAAGAATTTACCTCTGCAGATGGAATCACTTTGTAGTCTTTTTTGAGGTGTGGGGAAAGAGCTCAGGAAGGAAGGAGTGGTAAGGAAGGAGGTTGAAACTATTGGTTATAACTGTTGGTTTAAGCTCCAAATAAAATTTGCTCTGCTATTCCTCATTTGAGGAGGGGGAAGTATCCATAAAATTGCTTCCTCAGGAAAACTGAAAGCTAACAGATACTTAGGAACACCTTTATCATCACCAGCTGGGTGTGACAACCACATATACCACTGTGTTTGGTGTCAGGAATACAGACCCACCACTTCTGCCCGATGCTTAAACATCCCCTTGAACGAGGTAAGTCACACACGTAAATGATCAGCCTAACTAGCTCCCCACCCCACCCCCACACACATACACAAGCAGTTCTCAGTGTAAGGGGTTAAGGGGACAGGACTGATTCGGGTAGGCTGTGGTGGTGGCAGAGGACTTCTCAGGGCAGGTGGGGCTCATCTGGATCTCAAAGGTCAGGTTTGTCAGAACATACCCCTCATGGCATTACAGCAAAACACAGAACATATCCAAGGGATCTTAGCACCTTCTCATCTGCAAAACACACCTTCTACTTACACTGGTAGTATTTTAATTGGTGTTACTGACAAAGCTTGTTTCCAGTGCAGGGGCAATTGAAGCTAGCTGACCCTAACAGTCATTGGGTCACAGACACCAACAAGGTTCCACAGCAACGCCAGGAAAGGAGCAAAGCAGAGGAATTTAGGAAAGGCAATTAATTCTCAGGTAGGTATGACTATTCTTTCCAACAATTTCTTCTAAGAGTCAGCAAGAATTCTGTAATCCAATGAAGATGCAGCTGACCTTCTGAAGCCATGTTTTGATAAAGCAGGTAAAGTTCCTCAAGGCAGTCTAAGCTTACCTTCTCACTCAGTTGTCCATATCTTGCCATCTGTATGAGGTAATTCTCCACTGCTTTAGTTTTTTCAGGCTTTACAAGTGCTAAGTTACTTACTAAAAAGAAAAAATTCATATGCAAAAACCATTAAAATCAAATGCACTTACGTTATACCTTAAAACTATGCATTGACATTTCCAAAGCACTTCACAAGCTTGTTTCTCAACCAGTGTAGGGCAAGACAGTATTGTTACTCTTCTTAAAAATGAGAAAACTGAAGTTCAGCCATGCCAATCTCCACATGGGCATGTGGGGGTAGTGGCCCAGCCAAGACGAAACTTGGGTTCTCAGATTCTAAGCACCATGCTTCCTGTTTCTTATATAACTGCCCTCTGGAAAGCGGTTTATCTATTACACATACATAATGGTGGTGATCCACCTGTGGCCAACTTTTCTATACTCAAACTGGGCTTCCAGTTAAAACACAGAAAATACCAGTTCATTCTGATTGGCTCATGTTTTCTTTCTACAGGTTTTGGTTTTTATGATGAACTCTGAACATACACTAAAACTGACAATACATACAAAAAGCCCCTCAGTCCCCATCACCCGTGTCAGCTACCAGCAACATTCTGTGATTGGCCCTATGAGTTTCCTATGAATCTTACCTAATACGCACCTGGAGAAAATCTTGGTAAGAGAAGTGACCTCGTACTTTTAATAGGGATTAAAGTACAGTTCTCTAGGTTTAGAAACTTCACACTTCTTAGAATCTCAAGTGTTTTCAGCCTAAGCAAATATTTCATCTAGTGATTAAGAATAATGGCATATAATCACCCCATTCAACTAACTCAAGCTCACTTTATGGAAATGAAATCAAAGATGCTTACACCTGGCCCGGGCCGACTGATCCAGAACTTGGGCTAAGATACTGTTTCTCATTTCTGCTTCCCTACAACAAAAACATAGGTCAAGCACAATTAAAACAAAGCTGTCGGCATTGCCCTGGAACATACAAAAAAGAACCCATCCAGTATGTGTCTCCACATGGGGCCTGCAGTATACACAGTGTTATGGTACTTGCTCTACACAAGGCTGCAGCTACATTCAAGTAGAATCCCCTTTTGCCCTCAAAGAACCAGCTTTATATACACAGGTGAGAATCTACCAGGCTGGAAGGTGAGCTTTAGTTGCATCAGAGTGAAGCCTCAATTCAAACACCATCACCAACATTTCTTAACTACCTATTGCATGACAGGTGCTAGAAATTTATAGTGGGATTTCAGGCAATTAGAAGGACCATGTGACTAATCTATATCTTTTTTTAAAGCTGAGATCCAGGAGGCTATGCTAAAGAGACATAGGTAACTGTGGCCAAGCTACAGCCAGATTCCATGTTTTTAGACTCTCAGTTCTATTTTTCTGGGTGGGGAAGGGGAATGAAATTATAACTTTACAACTATCCTCACTTCTTCCTACCTACCCAAAGAGAAAGTAGTTCATGTCCACAGGACAGTGGTCTCATGAACTTAAGTTTTTTTCTTTCAAATGAAATCCTTTAAGGAATCTAAAAACAAATAAGCACAGATGCTTTGGCTCAACTGAGAGGGAGAGCTGGGGCTGGCTGTGCTCACTATCTACTCCCAGTTCAGAGGCCCCTGGGTTCATGGAATGTGGCTTAAAGCTCATTTCCATAGGCCACTTCTTTACTGCAGCCCTGCCACAAACTTTAGAGATGGGGTCTAGGCCGGGCATTGTGGCTCACGCCTGTAATCTCAGCACTTTGGGAGGCCGAGGTGGGCGGATCACTTGAGGTCAGGAGTTTGAGACCAGCCTGGCCAACATGGTGAAACCCCGTCTCTACTAAAAATACAAAAATTAGCCGGGCATGGTGGCAGGTGCCTGAAATCCCAGCTACTTGGGAGGTGGAGGCAGGAAAATCGCTTGAACCTCGGAGGCGGAGGTTACAGTGAGCCAAGACTGTGCCACTACACTCCAGCCTGTGTGACGGAGCAAGACTCCATCTCAAAAAAAAAAAGGGGGGGGTCTCACTCTGTGCATGCTGGAGTACAGTGGTGCAATCACAGCTCACTGCAGCTATGATGAGCTCACCTGTCCTCAAGTGATTCTTCCACCTCGGCCTCCTGAGTAGCTGGGTCTACAGGTTTCAGTCACCGCACCTGGCCTGCCACAAACCATTACATCACAGAATCCTAAGATGCCATCAACTGTAAGATGCACCATGGTTTTACGTATCTCTAAAATGAAAAAAAAAAAAAAAAAAAAACCCTACAAATGAGAGGTCTAACAGGGACCTCCACTCAAACTGGGGTATCTTGGGAGGCCGAGGTGGGAGGATCACTCAAAGCCAGGAGTTTGAGACTAGCCTGGGTGATATAGCGAGGCTATAAAAATAAAAAAGTTTAAAAGAATTAGCCAGGCATGGTTGTGCACGCCTGTAGTCTCAGCTCCTCAGGAAGCTGAGGTGGGAGGATCACTTGAGCCCAGGAGGAGTTTGAGGCTGCAGTGAGTTCTGATTCCACCACTGGAGTATCAAAGAGCAACATTCTCAGTACAAGGTAAAGAAGAAATAAATCTGCCACGCAGTAAGAGGCAGTACAAAAGCTTGCATGCACCTGGCCCTGAGTGAAGAAGAAAAAAGTTCAGTCTTACAGGGTTGGTGTCTGAATTCACACTACTAGGGAGGAGGCAGGGGAAAACCTCAAGCAGAGAATTTAACTTTCAGTGGTCTCAGAAACGGACTCAAGTGGTGGCAGTCTAAAGTAAATCCCCTCTGGAAGAATCTGGGGCAAGAGCAATCCGTTATAAAAGGCAACCTGATTTCAGATATGTGAAAAGATGTACATGGTAGAATCAATGAAATTCACATCGTTTTACTTCCTATCACTACTCCAGATGCTTCTTACCATCTGTCTTCTCCCAAACCCTCCCTGCCTTCCTATTTCTGTAGACTGAGCACAGTGCCTGACCCAGAGTAGGTGCTCTATAAATATTTGTTGGAGAGGAGTTAGAAGGTGGGGAAGGGGAAATGCAGAATTGTCCAGTAACCTCAGGGTTTCAGTTTTGCAAGATGAAAACATTCTAGAGTGTGAACACTACTGAAGCGCACACTTAAAAATGATTGAGATGGTGAAATTTTAACCACAATTTAAAAACAACAGTAGCATAAGGTAATCACATACTCATTCAATAAACCTGCCACAGAATCAATTACCTGCATCTGTCTCAGGTGTTCTGCCCTGTGTTGGGATAAAACAGTCAGAATAGTTTAACAGTTAACACTTACTGAGCACTTACTAAATGAGGCACCGGACTCATGTCACCCCCACAGCTGCGGAAACTGCCACAGCTGCCTATTATCAGGCTCATTTTAAGGTACTCACAGTTTGGCAGAGAAACATCAACCAGTAATTGCAATACAAGGTCTGAGGTCGAGCTGCATACGTGTATTATTTAACTAATAATAATGAAGATACCCTGCGGATGATTTTGGCCAAATCACCATTCCAACAAAACAAAAAATCTGAGTCACACACCTGCTTAAAATAACTAAAGCAAAAGAAATCCATTTGGTGAAACCATCCTTCAAAAAGTTCAGGTTTCCAGCCCATACCTGTGCTTTGCTTCCTGTTGGGCCGCATCGCCAGGATCCTGGAAAAAAAAATTAAATTTAATAGAGAAATTTCACGGGGTGGGGAAGGGGGAAAAAGGAACGGTTCTGTTGTTTCCTATACATAAGTCTCTTGCAGTGGTAGAAACTACTCCCCAAATAATGAAGAAACTGGGCCTCACAGAAATCAATGAACTAATTTCCACTTACAACGTTTTGACTGAGCGTCTAAAATCACAACCTCACAGAACGCTTTGGAATACAGAGCACCCTGGGGAGGGGAATCCCTGTATTACGAAACCGTGTTTTACGTGTAGGGATAATTTCTGTAAAATAAAACGGGCCTCGGTAGTAGGGACAACGATAACTCAATGACTGCACCCTCCATCCCTAAGGTCCCCGTCCCTCTCTTTATCAGAAACGCCTCTCCGAGCGTTTGATCCATCCAGGCTTCCAGGGCGGCCCCTCCCTGTCATCCCGGCGGGGCGAGCGTTCCTCTGACCCCGCCGCGCGCTCAGCACCGGGAACACAGCGGACCCTCAATACCTGTCAGCTAAACTTGGGTCAGAACAACTGAATTCCGGAAAAATTGAATTCGGTCCGGCTGCTGCTGGTCCCAAAAGCAGAGACTGTGCTTGGATCCAGGCCCGCCAGGACGAGCCCGCTCCAGGCCAGGGGACCCCACACCCCAACGCCCGGGCACGTGGCGGCCCCCGCCGCCAGCCTACCGTGCCCCTCGCGACGGAGAAAGCGGCGAGGCCACCTCGGAGCCGGCCACGAGGCCGCCAGGGCAGCGCCGGGGACCGGGCCCTGGGGGTGGCGCCCAGAGCCTCCGCCCGGGAGGCGCGCCCTCCACTCCGGGCGAGGGCGGCGCCCCGCGGGGGCCGGGCATGGCAGGGGCTGGCGCGCTCACCCCATGCTTGGCCTGCAGCTCGGCCAGCCTCTGTCTCCTCAGCGCCTCAAGCTCCTCGTCCGCCATGGTGCGGCGTCAGCGGTGGAGCAGCCACGGACACTCCCACAGCCCCTCGGCGCCAGCGCGGCCTTGACCACTGCGCAGGCGCCCGCGGGGCCCAGGCGTCACCAATCCAGCCCGGAGCCACGCCCCGCGCCGTTGCCAGGGCGCCAGGAGAGGCCCGATTCCCCGATCTCAGGCAACAGAGCTTGGGCGCACGGGGGGGCGGGGCCTAGGGCGCCGCCCCACCCGTGATCGGCTCCTCTGCGTGCGGGGACACTGGCTGCGCTGGGGGCGGGTGCTGCGCTTCGGAAAAGTTAAAACCTAGAAATGTGGCATTAACAAGTATAATAATTATGGGTACAATGTGCCGGTGACCTAGAGAGCTAGGCGCATATTATCTATTTACAGATGGGGAACCAGGGGCGCAGGAAGGCTGAGTGGGATGATGGAAATATCCTAAAGCTGGATCGTGGCGGTTGCTCCGCGGCTCCTCGGTGCACACACAGGCCAGCCGGTGGCTCCCCGCCTGTGGTCCCGGCGCTTCGGGAGGCGGCAGGGTCATTTGAGGTCCGGAGTTTGAGACCAACCTGGGCAATATGGCAAGAGCCTATCTCTACTAAAAATTTAAAAAACTAGTTCTCAGGAGGCTGTGTCAGGAGGATCGCTGGAGCCCGGAGGTTCGAGGCTGCAGTGAGCCGTGATCGCGCCACTGCACTCCAGCCTGGGAGACAGAGCCAGACCCTGTCTCTAAAATAAAAAATAAAAATAAAAAATGTGGGCCGGGCGCGGTGGCTCAAGCCTGTAATCCCAGCACTTTGGGAGGCCGAGACGGGCGGATCACGAGGTCAGGAGATCGAGACCATCCTGGCGAACACGGTGAAACACCGTCTCTACTAAAAAATACAAAAA
>NW_016823701.1:389044-397900 GCF_001698545.2 Rhinopithecus bieti
CAAGGAAAAAATAAAATAAAAAATAAAATTTGCTTTTCTTTTTTGTTAAGTTGTAATAGTTCTTCACATATTTTACATAATCCCTTATCAAGATATATGATTTGCAACTATTTTCTCCCATTCCATGGGACTTACATTCTCTTGATTGTGTCCTTCCATGCACAAAATATTTTAATTTTCATAAAGTCCAACTTACCTATTTTTTCTTTTGTCGCCTTTGCTTTTGGTGTCATACCCAAGAAGTAATTGCCAAATCTAATGTCATGAAGCTATTCTCCTGTTTCCTTCTAGAATTTCTATAGTTTTCACTCATTATGTTCAGGTCTGTGGTCCATTTTGAGTTAATATGGCATTAGGTAAGGGTCCCACTTCATTTTTTTGCACGTGGCTATACAGTTTTTCCAGCACCATTTGTTGAAAAGACTGTCCTTTACCCACTGAATGGTCATGGTACTCTTGTCAAAAATAATTTGACCACACATTGGAGAGTTTATTTCTGGCTCTGTATTCTATTCTTTTGTCTATGTGTCTTTCTTTCTCTCTTTTCTTTTTTTTTAAGAGACAGAGTCTCTTGCCTAGGCTGTAACACAGTAGTGAGATCATAGTTCACTGTAAACTTGAACTCCTGGGCTCTAGCGATTCTCCTGCCGCAGCCTCCCAAAGCTCTGGGATTACAGATGTGAGCCACCATACCTAGCCCTGTGGCTTTCTTTATGCCATTGCCACACTTGTTTTGAGTACTGTAGCTTGGTAGTAAGTTTTGAAATCAGGAAGTATGAGTCCTCCTTTTCCTTCCTCCTTCTCCTCCTTCTCCTCCTCCTTCTTCTCCTCCTCCTCCTCCTCCTTCTCCTTCTCCTTGTTCTTTTTTTTTTTTTTTTTTTTTTTGACAGAGTCTCACTCTGTCACCTAGGCTGGAGTACAGTGGTAAGATCTTGGTTCACTGCAACCTCTGCCTCCCAGGTTCAAGTGATAGTCCTGCCTCAGCCTCTTTAGTTGCTGGGACTACAGGCATGCAACACCACGCCTAGCTAATTTTTGTATTTTTAGTAGAGACGGGGTTTCACCATGTTGGCCAGGCTGGTCTCAAACTCCTGATCTCAGGTTATCTGCTTGCCTCAGCCTCCCAAAATGCTGGGATTACAGGCATGAGCCACCACACCTGGCCTTGTTATGCTCTTTCAGGGTTGTTTTGGCTCTTCAGGGTCTCTTGAGATTCTGTATAATTTACAGGATGGGATTTTCAATTTCTGCAAAAAATGTCATTTAGATTTTGGTAGGGATGGAAGTGAAACTGTAAATTGCTTTGAGTGGGACTGGCATCTTAACAATATTAAGTTTTCTAATCCTTGAACAGGGCATGTCTTTCCATTTAATTATGTCTTCTTTAATTTCTTTTAGCAATGATTTGGAATTTTCATTGTACAAGTCTTTCACCTCCTTGGTTAAGTCCTAAGTATTTTTTTTGATGCTATTATTAATGAAGTTTTTTTTTTTTAGATTGTGCATGTTAGTGTATAGAACTGCAATTTTTGTGTGTTGGTTTTATATCGTACTACTTTGCTAAATTTTGCTTACTTGTGCTAACAGTTTTTTGGTGGAATCTTTAGAGTTTTCTGTGTATAAAGTCATATCCTCTCTGAACAGAGATAATTTTACTTCTTCCTTTCCAATTTGGATGCTTTTTATTTCTTCTTCCCTAATTGCTCTGGCGAGGATTTTCATCACTACGTTGAATAGAAGTGGTGAAAGCAGGCATCCTTGTCTTGTTCCTGATCTTAGAGGAAAGTCTTTCCGTCTTTTACTATTGAGTATGGTATTCCCTGTGGTTTATTCATATATGGCTTTTATTATGTTGAGGTAGTTTCCTTCCATTTCTAATATTTTAGTGTTTTATGATGAAGTCATGTTTAATTTTATTACATGCTTTTCTGTATTAGTTGAGATAATTATGTAGTTTCCCCCTTCATTCTGTTAATATGTTATATTACATTGATTGATTGATTGATTTTCTTTTTTCTTTTCTTTTCTTTTCTTTTCTTTTTTTTTTTTTCCAGAGACAGAGTCTCATTTTATTGCCCAGGCTGGAGTGCAGTGGTGAGATCTTGGCTCACTGCAACCTCCAACCTCCACTTCCCGGGTTCAAGCAATTCTCCTGTCTCAGCCTCCGAGTAGCTGGGATTACAGGTGCGTGCCACTACACTTGGCTAAGTTTTTATATTTTTAGTAGAGATGAGGTTTCACCATGTAGGCCAGGCTGGCCTCAAACTCCTGACCTCAAGTGATCCGCCCACCTTGGCCTTCCAAAGTGCTGGGATTACAGGCGTGAGCCACCACGCCCAGCCACATTGATTTTCATATGTTGAACATTTCTTGCATTCTAGGAATATGTCTCACTTAGCCATGGTCTATAATCCTTTTAGTGTGCTGTTGAATGCAGTTTGCTAGTATTTTGTTGAGGATTTTTGCATCTATGTTCATAAGGTGCATCGGTGTGTAGTTTCTTATAGTGTTTATGTCTGGCTTTGGTATCAGGGTAATTTTGGCCTCATAGAACGACTTAGGATACACATCCTTCCTCTTCTATTTTTTGGAAAAGTTTGAGAAGAAGTGACGTTAATTCTTTTTTAAATGTTTGGTAGAATTTTATTTATTTACTTATTTATTTGAGATGGAGTTTCACTCTTGTTGCCCAGGCTGGAGTGCAGTGGTGTGATCTCCGCTCACTGCAACCTCTGCCTCTTAGGTTCAAGTGATTCTCCTGCCTCAGCCTCCCTAGTATCTGGGATTACAGGCACGCACCACCACACCCGGCTAAATTTTTTTTTTTTTTGTATTTTTAGTAGAGACAGGGTTTCACTGTGTTGGCTGGTCTTCAACTCCTGACCTCAGGTGATCCACCTGCCTCAGCCTCCCAAAGTGCTGGAATTACAGGCGTGAGCCACCGCACCCAGTTGTTTGGTAGAATTTATCAGTGAAACTATCTGATCCTTTCTTTGTTGGGAGGTTTTTAAAAATTGCTGTTTTAATCTTCTTACCAGTTATAGGCCTATTCAGATTTTCTATTTCTTTATGATTCAGTCTTGACAGCTTGTGTTTCTAGGAATTTGTCCATTTCATTAAGTTCTCCAATTTATTGTATATAATGGTTTGTAGCACTCTTTTTTTTTTTTTTTTTGAGACGGAGTCTCGCTCTGTCACCCGGGCTGGAGTGCAGTCGCCGGTTCTCAGCTCACTGCAAGATCCGCCTCCCGGGTTTACGCCATTCTCCTGCCTCAGCCTCCCGAGTAGCTGGGACTACAGGCGCCCGCCACCGCGCCCGGCTAGTCTTTTGTATTTTTTAGTAGAGACGGGGTTTCACCGTGTTAGCCAGGATGGTCTCGATCTCCTGACCTCGTGATCCGCCCGTCTCGGCCTCCCAAAGTGCTGGGATTAAGGCTTGAGCCACCGCGCGGGCCTGTAGCACTCTTATAATCCTTCTTATTTCTGTAAAATTGTCCCCTCTTTCATTTCATTTATGAGTCTTCTCTCCTTTTATAATCAATCTAACTGAAGGTTTGTGAATTTTGGTGATCTTTTGAAAACAAATTGTTGAGTTTTATTTTCTTTATTGTCTTTCTATTCTAAGTTCTATTTATATTTGCTGTAATCTTTATTATTTCCCTCCTTCTGTTACTTTGGGTTTACTTTGTTCTTTCTTTTCTAGTTTCTTAAGGTATAAAGTTAGGTTTTGATTTGAGATCTTTCTTCTCTTTTAATATAAGCATTTATGCTATAAATTTTCCTCTTAGTTCTGCATTTGCTGCAGCCCATAAATTTGGTATGTTATATTTCATTTTTATGTATCTGAAGATATTTTCTAATTTTCCTTGTGATTTCTTCTTTGATCCATTGGTTGTTGAAGAGCGTACTGCTTAATTCGTGTGTATTAGTACAATTTCAAGTTTTCCTTCTGCTATGGATTTCTAACTTCCATTGTGATCACAAAAGATACTTTGTATGATTTCAATATTTTAAATTTATTAAGACGTTTTTCTGAATTAACAAATAGAGTATTCTGAAGAATGTTCCATGTAAACTTGTCAAAAATGTTTATTCTTCTGTTGTTGAATGGAGTAGTCTGTGTATGTCTGTTAGGTTCAAGTGTTCTGTCATCTGTTGTTTAAACCCTTCCTTCCTATTGATCTCTCTCTGTTTATTCTATCCATTATTGAAGGTGGGACATTAAAATCTCCTACTGTATCATAGACTTGTCTATTTCTCCCTTCAATTCTGTTGATGTTTTCTTCACATATATGGAAACACTGATGTTTGGTGCATATATGTTTATGAGTGTTATATCCTCTTGGCAGATTAACCCTTTTTATACAATGTCCTTCTTTGTGTCTTGTAACAGTTTTTGACTTAAAATCTATATTAATTGGTATTAGTATGGCCACCCTTACTCTCTTTCAGTTACTATTGCATATGGAATATCTTTTCTTCATCCTTTCACTATCAACCTATTTATGTCCTTAGAGCTAATATGAGTCTCTTGCAGAGGGCATGTAGTTGGATCCTGTTTTTGATTTAGCACTGACTTTTCCCATTTTTCTGTTTTCTTTCTATGTATCTGAAAGCTTTTTTGTGTTTAATTTCCTCTGTTACTTCCTTTCTTTATGTTTAGTTGATTTTTTTTGTAATGACATGTTTCATAGTCATTACTCAACAGCACTGATTTTTCAATGTTGTTCAACACCAAGCCAAGTAGTGTATTATGCTATCCCTTTTCTTGTACAACATCTTGTGTTTCCTAGAGTTTCTGCTTGCTTTTTTTTTCCTTTTTTCTTTTTTTTATTTTTGAGGTGGAGTCTTGCTCTGTCGCCCAGGCTAGAGTGCAGTGGTGCAATCTCGGCTCACTGCAAGCTGCACCTCCCGGGTTCACACCATTCTCATGCCTCAGCCTCCCAAGTAGCTGGGACTACAAGTGTCCGCCACCACGTCCGGCTAATTTTTTGTATTTTTAGTAGAGACGGGGGTTTCACCGTGTTAGCCAGGATGGTCTCAATCCTCTGACCTCGTGATCCGCCCGCCTCGGCTTCCCGAAGTGCTAGGATTACAGGTGTGAGCCACCGCGCCCAGCCGCTTTTGTTTTTCTTTATAAAAAAAATTTGAACATTCCTTTTTTAAACTCTCCATCATATTATATATTCTGGCAGTCCCCACTGTTATTATCAGAAAACTCTCTTATAAAGGTTTTCATTCTCTCTCTTTATTCTAGACAGGTTTCTCACTAAGCCTGTTGCATACCTCTTATCCTGGATTTCCTTCATTGCCATCTTGAGTTTTATCCCCTATTTCTTGGATTCCTTATGTTCTTTCTTGGTTTAACCCTTAAGTTTGTTGAAACACATTTTCAAGTAATTGTCTTTAAAAAGTCTGTGATAGACAAATTTTCTATATTCTCATATGTCTGAATATTTAATTGACCGTAACACTTGATTAATTCATGGTTGCTTATAGACGTTTGGATAAAATATTTTCCCCTCAGAATTACTTTAAGTTAAAATATAATCCAAAATGTTATTTTTAATTTACCCTTCTAACTTTGTTATATATTGGTAATTTGTAAAATTCCTTACTTTTCATTGTGAAAACCATCAAATCTATAAAAATCAGAGGAATAGTACAAAGTATATGCGTATATCTTTCCCATACATTGGTTAATCGTTACATTTGCCACATTGACTTTATATTTGTCTACACACACACAATTTTTCTGACCCATTTGAAAGTTTCAAATATCGTGTCAGTTCAATCCTAAGTGTATATCCTAAGAACAAAGATATACTCATATATAATTGTTGTACCCAATAAATTAATGTAGATAAAAGAGTATCATCTAATTGATATAGTCCACATTTGTCTCTCCAGTTATTCAAATAACCTTCACCACAACTGTTTATTTTCTTGTCAGTTCATGATTCAGTTGTGTTTAGTGTTCACTCCCTTTGAAGTATAAAGGTATATCTCATCTGTCTTCTAGCATTTGGTGTTCGTGATACAAAATCTGATTCCTATTCCTTCGTGAGTGGTGTTTTTTTTTTCTTTCTTTCTGAAAGCTTTTGGTCAAATGTGGTGACTCACAACTGTAATCCCAGGACTTTGGGAGGCTGAGGTGGCAGGATCGCTTGAGGCCGGGAGTTAGAGACCAGCCTGGGCAACATGATGAGCCTAGTGAGAACCCTCTCTCTACAACAACTTAAAAATTAGGGCATGGTGGTGCATACCTGTAGTCCCAGCCACTTGGGAAGCTGAGGTGGGAATTGCTTGAGCCTAGGAATTTTCTTGGGTGACAGAGTAAGCACCAAAAAAAGAAAGAAAGAAAGAGAGAGAGAGAGAGAGAGAGAGAGAAGGAAAGGGGAAGGGGAAGAGTAAAGGGAAAGGAAGAAGGAAGGAGGGAGGGAAAGAAAGAGGAGAGAAAGAAAGGTTTTAGGATCTCTCCTCTTCCTCCCAGGATTCTGAAATTTTGCAAAGGTTCGGGTCTTTTAAAAGCCCTTGTCCTGTTTGCTTGGTAGATTCTTTTGATCTGGAAACTTCTATCTTTAACTTCTGGGCAATTTTGTTTTGTTGTCCATTTGATACTTTTTCCCTTTGATTTCTGTCTTTCTCTATCTGGGACACCTGTAAACTGGACCCCCTGGATAAATCTTTCATATCTCTTTTCTTTCATGTCTTCCATCTCTGTCTTTTTGTCCTACTTTATGGAAGCCTTCTTCTGTTTTATTATCTGACCTTTCTCTTGAATTTATTTAAGCCATTATATTTTTGTTTTATAAGAACACTTTCTTTTCCCTTATTGCACTAAAATTTATTTATTTACTTATTCTCCTTACTCTGTCTATGCAGCATTATCGTGCTGTTTGCATACTATCTTGTTCTTGATTTTTGAATGTAATAACTTCTTAAATATTGTTATAATAATAACTGGAAAACATTTAAGCATCCTCTTTCATTTCCTGAGTTAGTCCTCTTTCTTTTGAGGTTGTTTTTATTCCTGATTATTTTTCTTGGCCTCTGTTGTAAGGGTACCCGGGATTTGTTTAAATTAGATATGGGAAGACATACAGGCATGGAAATGACTGTCATGAAGGAAAAAGCTTAGATTCACAGACGGCCAGAAGCAGGAGGCAGGGCACACCACACAGGGGCCAGGGGCAGTCATGAGGCAGAGGGAAGAGGGTGAAAGTGGAGGAGAGCCTTTTTTGTGAGTTCTGTGAGAAGGAACAGGTGAGGCAGATACACAGGCTCAGGACTGGCTAGAGTAATTTTTGTGGGCTCTGCCCCTAATTGTCTGGTTCTGGGCCCTGAGGTGACTAGGGGAGGGAAATAGTTGTCCTGAGTGTAACAGGCCTGTGAGGGCCCTGAAACGAAGGTGGTTGGGGAATAACCTCTGGATCGACTGATGTGCATCTGAAAGCTGTGCTCACAGGACAGTCATTTACTATCTTTAGGATTCGGCTAGCCCTGGGAGGGACCATCCCTCCAGGGTCAGCAAGGCCCCAAGATGTCAGAGCATCAAAAACAGAAACTAGAAAATGCATGGTAGATACCATGGAATACGATGCAGCCATAAAAAAGAAAGAAATGATGTTCTTTGCAGCAACATGGATGCAGCTGGAGGCCTTTATCCCAGGCAAATTAACACAGAACAGAAAACCAAAAATTGCATATTCTCACTTAGAAGTGGGAGCTAAATATCGGGTGCACATGGACATAAAGATGGAAACAACAGACACTGGGGACTCTGAAGGTGGGAGGGAGGGAGGAGGGGAAGAGCGGAAAAACTCTCTATTGGGTACTGTGTTCATTATATAGGTAACAGGATCAATAGAAGCCCAAACCTCAGCATCATGCAATGTACTCACGTAACAAACCTGCACATGGACCCCTGTATCTAAAATTTTTAAAAAAGAAAACATGGTTATTACAGTCTCTCCCACATGGCATAGGCTCTCATTAGATAGTTGGTGGTCCTTGATTAGCCTGTTCATTTTTTGGGGGCAGGGGGTGGGAAATGGACTCTCACTCTGTTGCCCAAGCTGGAGTGCAGTGGTACAATCTTGGCTTACTGCAACCTCTGCCTTCCTGGTTCAAGCGATTCTCCTGCCTCAGCCCCCTGAGTAGCTGGGAAAACAGGTGGGCGCCACCACAGTCGACTAATTTTTGTATCTTTAGTAGAGATGGGTTTCACTGTCTTGGCCAAGCTGGTCTTGAACTCCTGGCCTCAGGTGACCCACCCGCCTTGGCCTCCCAAAGTTCTGGGATTACAGGTGTGAGCCACCACACTCGGCCTAACCTGTTCATTTTAAAGGAGAAAGCAAGAAAGATTTGATTAGGAGCTCCAAGTACATGGGTGGGTTTACTGACTGGCAAGAAGCCAACTGAAAAGCTGAGCTATGTGAACTTGCCGTTACAGGTGGAATTATGTCCCTGCAAAAAGATACGTTGAAGTCCTAACTCCCAGTATCTTAGAATGTGACCTTGGAAATAGGGTCTTTACAAAAGTAATCAAGTTAGAATGAGGTCATTGGGAGCGGGCCCTAATCCAATATCACTGGTGTCCTTATAAAAAGGGGATATAGGCCGGGCACGGTGGCTCAAGCCTGTAATCCCAGCACTTTGGGAGGCCGAGACGGGCGGATCACGAGGTCAGGAGATCGAGACCATCCTGGCTAACATGGTGAAACCCCGTCTCTACTAAAAATACAAAAAACTAGCCGGGCGACCTGGCGGGCGCCTGTAGTCCCAGCTACTCGGGAGGCTGAGGCAGGAGAATGGCGTGAACCCGGGAGGCGGAGCTTGCAGTGAGCTGAGATC
>NW_016823701.1:398009-406272 GCF_001698545.2 Rhinopithecus bieti
TGCAGTGAGCCGAGATTGTGCCACTGAACTCCAGCCTGGGCGACAGAGTGAGACTCCATCTCAAAATAAATAAAATAAAAAAATAAAATAAAATAAAAGGGGATATTTGGTCCAAGCACGGTAGCTCACACCTGTAATCCCAGCACTTTGGGAGGCCAAGGCGGGTGGATCACCTGAGGTCAGGAGTTCGAGACCAGCCTGGCCAACATGGTGAAACCCCATCTCTACTAAAATACAAAATTAGCCAGGCTTGGTGGCGCACACCTGTAATCCCAGCTACTCGGGAGGCTGAGGCAGGAGATTCGCTTGAACTCAGGAAGCAGAGGTTGCAGTGAGTTGAGATTGTGCCACTGCACTCCAACCTGGGCAACAGAGTAAGACTCTGTCTGAGACCAAAAAAAAAAAAAACACAGTGGGAGGTAGGGAGAGGAAGGGAAATTGGAAAATTTGGACATAGAGACAGACATGCACAGGGGAAGATGACCATGATTGGAATCATGTATCTGTAAGCCAAGGAGTGCCAGAGGTTACCAGCAAACCACAAGTAGCTAGGAAGAGATGGGGAAGGAGCCTCTTCCTGCAGGTTTCAGAGGGACTGTGGCCCCGCTGACACCTTGATACCACAGTTCTAGCCTCCAGAACTGTGAGACAATGTTTTTTTAAGAAAGAGATGGGATCTCATTCTGTTGCCTAGGCTGGACTCTGAACTCCTGAACTCAAGTGATCCTCCTGCCTTGGCCTCCCTAGGAGTTGGGACTACAGGTGCACACCATCATGTCCAGCTCTTTAAACATTTTGCAGAGATGGGGGCTTGCTGTGTTGCCCAGGCTGCTCTCAAACTCCTGGCCTCAAACATTCCTCCCACTTCGGCCTCCCAAATCCCTCCCGAATCCCTGCTTGGATTACAGGCACAAGCCAGCATGCCCAGCCTGATTTTTCAGAAAGGAAAATTGTTATCATCAGGTACTGCAGTATTTCTTTCTGCAAGGCCAGCAATTTTCTTTTGTCCTAAGCCACTCAGTTTGTGGTAGTTTTATATGGCATCCCTAGCAAACTAATTACACATTTACTTCTTTCTTTCACCCTCCCTCCTTCCTTAGCCCCAGAATTGGGGCTAAGCCCCAGAAGGTTTCTTGGCTTTGCCCAAGAGAGAATTCCAGGACAATCTGGTGGTGTTGGATAGCAACCTTTCTTGAAGCGGTCGTGACCCCACAGGCAGTGTGCCCAGAGAAGCAGCTCAGAAGCAGTGCTGCAGCCACATTTAGACCCACTTTTAATTATATGTAAATCAAGCGGCAGATTATGCAGAAATTTCTAGAAAAGGGGTGGTAACTTCCAGGTTTTTGGGTCATTGCCATGGAAACGGGCACTAACTTTTGGGTGTTGCCACGGAAATGGTAAACTGACATGACGCACTGGTGGGCATGGCTTATAGAAAGGAGCTTCTAGCACGTCCCTGTTTTAGCTAGTCTTCAGTCTGGTCTGGTGTCCAAGCCCCGACTCTGGAGTCTGTTCTGCCTCCTACCTCATTTTCTCACTCTGAGACCTAGGCTGACAGAGCAGCTGTCATCTCAATGCTACCAAGTACCATGGAAGAGATAACCGAGTGACCTGCACACTGTCCCTTTAAATTTTTTTTTTTTTTAATTGGAGATGGAGTCTCGCTCTGTCACCCAGGCTGGAGTGCAGTGGTGTGATCTCGGTTCACTGCATCCTCTGCCTCCTGGGTTCAAGTGATTCTGCTGCCTCAGCCTCCTGAGTAGCTGGGATTATAGGCACGTGCCACTGCACCTGGGTAATTTTTGTATTTTTAGTAGAAATGGGGTTTCACCATGTTGGCCAGGCTGGTCTCGAACTCCTGACCTCAAGTCATCTGCCTGCCTCGACCTCCCAAAGTGCTAGGGTTACAGGCATGAGCCACCGCGCCCGACCTGTCCCTGTAAGTTTCCAGCCAGAGATGATAGCCATCATTTCTCTTTACATTGTGTTGGCCAAAGTGAATCATGTGACTATGCCTAAAATCAAAGCGGGTGGGGAAGTGCAGTCCTACCCTGTGACTGGAAAGTGAATGAGGGAGGGAGGGAAGAGGGGAGGAAACAAGGAAGGAGGAAGGAAGGAAGGTTGGTAAGTAGGAAGGGAGGGAAGGGGGAGGCAGGGATGGAGAGAAAAGGAAGGAAGGGAGGGAGGGAGGAAAGGAGAAGGAAGGAAGGGAGGAAGGGAAAGAAGGAAGGAAGGGAGGAAGGGAAAGAAGGAAGGAAGGAAGAGCAGTGGCTTGCACTTGTAGTCTCAGCTACTCAGGAGGCTGAGGTGGGACGATTGCTTTAAGCCAGGAGTTCCAGACCAGCCTGGGCAACATAACGAGACCCCGTCTCTGCAAAAAATTTAAAAAGGAAGGGAGGAAGGGAGGGAGGGAGGGTGGGAGGGAGAAGCTGCTCTGGGCAGGCTTCATTGCTTCCGTGATGCATTCCACTGTGCACACAGGTGATCTAGCCAGTGCATCTTACAGTTTCTTTGTGTTTTTCTGTTACTTCGATTTCTTGCTTCTTGGTGCAGCAGCAGCACAATTACTCTGAGAAGCCCACAGGGTCAGAGCCTGCAGAACAAGTCGGTCCGTCTGCAACGCTCAGCCCCATCTTTCTCTTCCCACTTCAGGCCACCTCCTCTGCACTGATCTCCAAGGAACCCCAAATGCCCGAAGTCCTGGTGTCTCCTGCAAGCAGCAGAGGGAGCCCGCACTCTATCAAAAACGATTGAGTTTCTCATCATACTACAAAGCAGAAAGTACAATAACTGTTGTTTTCTTCTTCTTTTTTTTTTTTTGCCACGCAGTATGTCCTTACAGATGAAGCTTTAATTTCCCTCGTCCATCTCTGTTGCTGTAAATTTATGCTCCGTTATGGTTCCATATGCCCGATCCTCTCTGAGAAAGCCAGGGCGGGCTTGCGGGAGCGTGGGCTTCAGAGCTGTGTGTGCAGTATGTGGAACTGCAGATTGGTACCTGGCAAACTTAAAGGTTATGTCTTCACAGGTTGTTTTAGAGCCGTTTATTAGCCATGATCCTGCATGGATCAGTCATGATGTCATGGAGAAGGTGCCGTGGAACTCACTGACAATCATGAAATGCAAGAAGCAGAAGCAGAATTTGGTCCATTAAAAAAATAAACCTGGCTGGGTGCAGTGGCTCTCGTTTATAATCTCAGCTCTTTGGAAGGCCGAGGCGGCAGATCACCTGAGATCAGGACTTCAAGACCAGCCTGGCCAACATGGTGAAACCCTATCTCTACTAAAAAAAAAAAAAAAAAAAAAAAAAAAAAAAAAAATTAACAGGGCATGGTGGTGGGTGCCTATAGTCCCAGCTACTTGGGAGGCTGAGGCAAGAGGATCACTTGAACCTGGAAGAGGGAGGTTGCAGTGAGCCGATTGCACCACTGCACTCCAGCCTGGGCAACAGAGCAAGACTGTCTAAAAAAAAAAAAAGAAAAAAAAAGAAAGCTTCTCATCGGAAACTAGTTATAGTCTTTTACTTGAGAAAGAGCTCCGTCCAAGCTTTTGTGGCCACTTGCTGGGATGACAGTTTCCTTCACCATGAGATGGCCATACAGGAGGATGAGGCGATGGCTATATTACCTCATCAGGATGTCCTTGCTAGAAAGCAACAGACTGGGCCGGGCGCGGTGGCTCAAGCCTGTAATCCCAGCACTTTGGGAGGCCGAGACGGGCGGATCACGAGGTCAGGAGATCGAGACCATCCTGGCTAATACAGTGAAACCCTGTCTCTACTTAAAAATACAAAAAACTAGCCGGGCGAGGTGGCGGGCGCCTGTAGTCCCAGCTACTCGGGAGGCTGAGACAGGAGAATGGCGTGAACCCGGGAGGCGGAGCTTGCAGTGAGCTGAGAGCCGGCCACTGCACTCCAGCCTGGGCGGCAGAGCAAGACTCCGTCTCAAAAAAAAAAAAAAAAAAAAAAAAAAAAGAAAGCAACAGACTGGCTGTGCATGGTGGCTCACGCCTGTAATCCCAGCACTTTGGGGGCTGAAGCAGGAGGATTGCTTGAGGCCAGGAGTTCAAGACCAGCCTGGGTAACATAGAGAGACCCTTGTCTGCACAAAAAAATAATAACAAAAAAATTAGCCATGCATGGTGGTATGTGCCTGCAGTCCCAGCTATTCAAGGAGGCTGAGGCAGGAGGATCCCTCAAGCCCAGGAGGTCGAGGCTGCAGTGGCTATGATCATGCCTCTGCTCTCCAACCTGGGCGACAGAGTGCGACTTTGTTAAAGTAATAAATAAGCTGGTCAGCGGCTTGCACCTGTAGTCCCAGCTACTTGGGAGGCTGAAGTGACAGGATTACTTGAAGCCAAGAGTTCGAGACCAGCCTGGGCAACATAATGAGACGCCCCCGTCTCTGCAAAAAATTAAAAAATAAGCCAGGCATTGTGGTGTGCCCGGGAGTTCAAGGTTGAAGTGAGCTATGATTGTGCCACTGCGTTCCAGCCTGGGAGACAGAGTGACATCCTGTCTTAGAAAAAAAAAGAAAAAGAAAGAAAAGAAACGAAAGTTTGCTGGCTAATAGGAAGCAGGCTATTTTAAGAGCCTCCTGGGCTCCTTTAGTTTTGCAGCACCCATTACATGAAATGTTAAATAGACAGAAATGCGCCCCATTCCACATCCAATATAATGCATATAAAAAATAATAAATGACAACGCAGGGGCTTGGATCTGAGTCTCATCAAGTGTATTCATCTTGACTGCATTTTTTTCTCTGTAGTTTGGCACCAATACATTTTTTTTTTCATTCCTGGCTGTTCATGCCCCCCATGGGCCTTTGGATAACTCTCAGTTCTGGGTCTTAATTCTGGGGAACTTGTTGCAGACAGGGGTCCTGTATGATTGGGGGCCAAGATGAAATTTGATCGTAGCTTCCACCTGCCTCATCCAAACAGAACCAACCTCAAAGGAGATGAGGAAGATCTTCCTCTCCTCAAATAAAATTAGGAAGACTCTCACCTGTCCTTAAAAACATCCTGGCCGGGCGTGGTGGCTCACGCCTGTAATCCCAGCACTTTGGGAGGCTGAGGCAGGCACATCGCGAGGTCAGGAGATCAAGACCATCCTGGCTAACACAGTGAAACCCTGTCTCTACTAAAAATACAAAAAAATTAGCTGGGCGTGGTGGTGGGCACCTGTAGTCCCAGCTACTCGGGGGGCTGAGGCAGGAGAATGGTGTGAACTCGGGAGGCAGATGTTGCAGTGAGCTGAGATTGCACCACTGCACTCCAGCCTGGGCGACAGAGCGAGACTCTGTCTCAAAAAGACCAAACCAAACCAAAACCAAAACCAAAAATGTCCTGAGAAGGTGATTCGTTGGTTCCATCTAGTAACATTACTAACTCACTCATTCATTCAAGAGATATTTTTACTTTTTAGAGATGGGGTCTTGCTGTGTTACTCAGACTTGTCTTGAACTCCTGGCCTCAAGTGATCCTTCCACCTCAGCCTCTTAAAGTGCTGGGATTGCAGGTGTGAGCCACTGTGACCTATTTTAACTTTTGTAGAGATGGGGGGGGGGTCTTGCTTTGTTGCCCAGGCTGGTCTCGAACTCCTGACCTCCAGCAATCCTCCCACGTTGACCTCCCAAATTGTTGAGAATATAAGTGCGGACCATGGTGCCTACCCTCAGTCCTAATTTTCTTTGACACCTGGGCAGTACCCAGGTCCTCCTAACAGTCTCAGGCTGGCCCTGGCTCATGTCCTTTGGTACCTCCAAGTGTCTGTGCAGACCATACACTCTGTTGGGAGGGTGTCCTGCTATTCACCAAACTAACTGCTATTCATCCCACTCCAGCCCCACAAGGGATATGCCAATATCTGGCAGTGTGTTGGGAAATGCGTAACAAAGTTTCTTGGAACAAACAAAAGGAAACGAAACAAAAGAAACCCTGATTTGTCACATTTGCTGCTTCCCGTGGTGTAAATACTTCCACCATGGCCAATTTCAGGTTGCCGGTGTGAGGTCACTGAACAGGGAGCTGAGTTGGGCACAGTAGCATGTCATTATATTGTATTCCCACCATAGAGACAGAGCAGATGTAAATAACATCAGAGCAAATGTGAGAGTAGAACATAGTAAAATAATCAGGAGTGATGCTTTAGGTATTTAGTGCCTTCGTATTTTAATACAATACTTAATTATAAGCTCTTTTTTTTTTTTTTTTTTTAATAATGACTATGTTTAAAAACCAGCTTATGGAGCAGGTGCTGTGGCTCATGCTTGTAATCCCAGCACTTTGGGAGGCTGAAGTGGGTGGATCGCTTGAGCTTAGGAGCTCAAGACCAGCCTGGGCAACCTAGCGAAACCCCGTCTCTACCAAAATACAGAACATTAGCTGGGCATGGTGGCATGCACCTGTAGTCCCAGCTACTCAGGAGGCTGCCATAGGAGGATAACTTGAGCCCAGAAGGTGGAGGTTGCAGTGAGCTGAGATTGCGCCATTGCACTCCAGTGTGGGTGACAGAGTGAGACCTTGTCTCAAAAATTAACAAAACAAAACACAGCTTGCACATTTTCTGAAAATTTAACAGTTGACTCTTGCAATCCAGTAGGAATTGAATCCAGCACACAGTGAGGGTAAAAATCCTCTGGGTAGAATAGGATGGTATATGGATACAGCAAAAGTGGTAAATGTGGTGAGCAAATGACCCTCGTCTGGGAGGCCATGTGGGCTGGGGATACACACACTATCTGGAAGCCTCCCACGGGAATGAATGAGTAAACTGCGCCAGAGCCATGAGACAGTTCCGATGTATTCCAAAGCTGCACGCTGATTCTTAGACAACCCTAAGCCTTGTCTCCATGCCCTTACTATGCCTTTTCCTGAATGGGTTCTAGGTGGGCTCTCTGGGTGCATGCAGGTAGCCATGGGCTGGTCTGTGGGCTACGACATTCTAAAGTGCCCCGGCTGTCTTTGGGAGCCCAAGTGACTTCCTGGGCTCAAGGAGCATGGGGCAGTGTGACCAGGGCTGATTTTGGAAATAAAGAGCAGAAAACCTCTGTGTCAGAGGGTCTATACCTCCCCTGTGTGACGGCACCGACTAAGTACGCTCCTGGGCTCAATCGTCCTCCCTGCCATTTACACAGACCTGTTTCTTCCTGGGGTTGTGCTGAAATATTTCAATTCATGAGGAAGTTAGTCCTTACTCCTTAAATAATCATGTATTTGCTACAATGGACTACTATCACCCAAATTCTCAATTAATATAAGATTGATTAAATGATTATTATTATTATTTTAGAGACAGAGTCTTACTCTATCACCCAGACTGGAGGGCAGTGGTATGATCATAGCTCACTGTAACCTTGAACTCTTAGGCTCAATCAATTCTCCCACCTCAGCCTCCGGAGTAGCTGGGCCTGCAGGTGCATGCCGTCATGGCTGGCTAATTTTAAAATTTTTTTGTAGAGACGAGACCTCACTATGTTGCTGTGGCTGGTCTTGAACTCCTGGCCTCAAGCAATCCTTCCACCTCAGCCTCCCAAAGTGCTGGGATTACAGATGTGGGCCCCTATGCCCAGCTCAATTAAATTATTCATTACAAACTTAAAGATTCTCTTTGTGATAGAATCATTTCAGAGTGAAAATCCAAAGGTCAACTGGTAATGAAGATATGTCAAGACATGTATTTGCTTGGTGCAAAAGTAATTGCATTTTTTGAGATCAAAAGTAATGACAAAGGCTGGGTGAGGGGGCTCACGCCTGTAATCCCAGCACTTTGAGAGGCCAAGGTGCGTGGATCACTTGAGGTCAGGAGTTCAAGACCAGCCTGGCCAACATGTCTCTACTAAAAATACAAACATTAGCTAGAGGTGGTGGCAGGTGCCTGTAATCCCAGCTACTCAGGAGACTGAAGCAGGAGAATCACTTGAACCTGGGAGGCAAAGGTTGCAGTGAACCAAGATCGCGCTATTGCGCTCTAGCCTGGGCAACAGAATGAGACTCTATCTAAAAAAAAAAAAAAAAAAAAAAAGTAATGACAAAGACTGCAATTACTTTTGTACCAACCTAATACTTCCTCAGCTGGGCCAAGAAGAGGAATAGGTTGGAAACAATGAGCCGGGATTAATTACATCAATTAAAGAAACACTCCTGGCTAACACGGTGAAACCCTGTCTCTACTAAAAAATACAAAAAACTAGCTGGGCGAGGTGGCGGGCGCCTGTAGTCCCAGCTACTCGGGAGGCTGAGGCAGGAGAATGGCGTAAACCCA
>NW_016823701.1:409170-411930 GCF_001698545.2 Rhinopithecus bieti
TTTTTTTTTTTTTTTCCTACTGTGCATTATCATTTTATTGAAAAGCTTTATAGATATCCAAAGGTGAATTCCAGCTCTTGGGATGTGCCCAGGGGAAAAAGAATGCAGTTTTATTATTACTATTATTATTATTATTATTTTGAGATGGAGTCTCGCTCTGTCTCCCAGGCTGGAGTGCAGTGGCGTGATCTCTGCTCACTGCAAGCTCCGCCTCCCAGGTTCACACCATTCTCCTGCCTCAGCGTCCCAAATAGCTGGGACTACAGGCGCCCACCACCATGCCCGGCTAATGTTTTGTATTTTTAGTAGAGACGGGGTTTCATGGTGTTAGCCAGGATGGCCTCCATCTCCTGACCTCGTGATCCGCCGCCTCAGCCTCCCAAAGTGCCGGGATTACAGGCATGAGCCACCGTGCCTGGCTTCTTTGATCCTAATTTAAATGGCATTAAAAAAATTTGTTTTCCAGGACCAGCGTGGAAAACATCCCACCAGAAAAAGGGCCAAACCTGATCATAGAAACAACTTACCAATATCCTCCTGGGCAGCAAGCCGTACTATCCCGATCCCCCTTCTCCCTGGCCAGACCTGTAAATTACCTCAGCCTTTAACTGGCAGTGGGCTCTGGCATTAAGCTGGTCTGCCATCTCCACAGATCTTGTTCTGGACATAAAACCTGCGTTGCTGTAGAGCCGCCTCTCTCTCTCTCTCCTCTGTCTTTCTTTAACCCTTGCCTTTTCTTCAAAACTTAACAACACGGATTGATTTCACCTGAGTCTCACCCAACTCCTGGAGACCCACAATCCTCCAGAGAGGATCTGTGACCAGAGGAAAGGGACCTGGATCCTGGGTGGGCCAAAACAGCAGACATCCTCTACAGTGTGTGTGTGTGTGTGTGTGAGAGAGATGTGTTAAAAATGTCATGATTGGCCGGGCACGGTGGCTCACGCCTATAATCCCAGCACTTTGGGAGGCTGAGACAGGTGGATCACGAGGTCAGGAGTTCAAGACCAGACCAGCCTGACCAAGATGGTGAAACCTTGTCTCTACTAAAATACAAAAATTAGCCAGGCATGGCGGCGCATGCCTGTAGTCCCAGCTACTCGGGAGGCTGAGGCAGAAGAATCGCTTGAACCTGGGAGGCAGAGGTGGCAGTGAGCTGAGATCGCACCACTGCACCCCAGCCTGGGCGACAAAGCGAGACTCCATCTAAAAAACAACAACAACAAAAAAACAGGAGTACAGCTCCAGTTGTTGCAAACTGTAATTTTAAAAAAATCTTCTAAAACTGTTTGATAGTCGAGTAAATTTGGCCCTTTTACCTGTCAGGATGATGCAAATCTTAGGCCACTTAATAATTCACAAACTGACTCCCTGGGTGATATCTCACTATGGCCAAGGTAATGACCAGTTCAATAAAGGACAAACATGATTACGAAGGGAATAAAATGCATTCTTCAGGGTGGTCCAAATCCTGAAAAGGTTTGCACTATTGTGCACATCTTGATCATTAATTAGAAAATGTGTTTCAGCCCAGAAACTACTGAAATATGTGAACAGAGAGGTTTTAGTTAGGAAAATTAAAATCGAAGATATCAAGCTTTGCATTTCTGATTACATATTCAAACCATACAATTATAGTGTATTAAATCAATTTTTACTATAGCTGTAAGTAGCAATTAGACATAGACTTTTAAAATGCAAATGATATTTGTATTAGATGAAATTCCTCCTCTTCTTCCCTCCCTTCCCAGAAAAAGATCTGAATGTGAGACTACTGCCTGTGGTTCCTTTCTTTATAAGCAGTCCTTAAAATAGCTTGGTTGCAACCCATTTCAACTTGGGAGTGGGGAGTGCTGGGAAATAAATGAAGTTGTCTCATTTCAAATGTTGTACCATTAAGGTTCACAGTTTCTAGTCTTCAGAGCTTCCAATGTTTTGTTAAAAATTTGATGCCCAAAGGAGGAGGAAAGGAAAATGAAGGTGGGGTAGAGAAATGGTTGAGAGATGTTTGAAGAGCCAAGACCAGTTATTTATCAGAATGAGTAAGTAAAAAGGGCCCGGAAGCCATAAAACCCCCTGGTGCCCAGACTGTGGTCTCTAAGTACCATTCCCTACTAGAAGGAACCAAGGCTTCATGGAAAATGGTGGATTCCAGGTCTGGAGCAAGAAATGTACACACTGAGCCTGCAACATCTTATTTTTAAATGCAAGGACATGTCCCATGATTGATGGGAATATGTCTGAGGGACACAGGAGCTAGCTCAGGGGCATTCCCACTGGGACACGTTGAGCATGAGGAATTATGACAGTAATGCATTATAACACATTAAATAAAAAATAGTTTGAGGCTGGGCATGGTGGTGTGTACCTGTAATCCCAGCACTTTGGGAGACTGAGGTGTGAGGATCGCTTGAGCCCAGGAGTTGGATGTTGCAGTGAGCTGTGATTGCGCCACTGCACTTCATCCTGGGTGACAGAGCAAGATCTGTTTCCATATATATATATATATATCCATATATATATCCATATATATCCATATATATATATATTTGGGGGAAAAAACATAGGAGTACATACAGCTCCAGTTGTTGCAAACTGTACTTTTTAAAAAATATTCTAAAATTGTTTAATAGTCAAGTAAATTTGGTCCTTTTACCTGTCAGGATGATGCAAATCTTAGGCCACTTAATAATTCATGAACTGGGGGCGGAGCAAGATGGTTGAATAGGAACAGCTCCAGTCTCCAACTCCCAACGCGAG
>NW_016823702.1:0-1189 GCF_001698545.2 Rhinopithecus bieti
TAAAACACTCTTTCCAATATGATTCCCAGTTTCTAAAATGATAGGAGAAATAATTCTGGAAAGATATAAATTAAAATGTCAATAATACTTATTTTAGTTAGCTACCAAGTGTGTATATTTCATATATTTTAAGTTCTTTTTTATACATTTGTGACTGTGTTTTATTTCGTTTTTCCTATGCATGGTGCATAAAAGTTACAATTTTATGATAAAAACTTTTCATTTTGAAAAAATGTAAATATATAAGGAACCGGTAAATACTGGCTTTTTTCCTTCTGTCCATAAAGCTACCTTCACCTACTGTTTTTAATGCCAGTGTCAGAGTGACATGTCCAGACAGATCAGGCAACTCGATTCAGCATCCAATCCTCTGGTTTGAAAGCCATCTTGAGTCAATGTGATGGAATGAGTGTCTTGCTCATTTTTTAAAAGAGGGGCTGGACTGTTTCTCCCAAACACTGTGGGTACGAAATGGCCAATCATAGCCATCCCACTTTATCCTCTATAGAAGTGCTCTGATCCTGGGCTCAATTAGAGCTTCAGCAAGACTCTACAGTGGTGAGTAATAAAATTGAGCAACAGGTTATAACTAGCTCAGGAACTTCCAGATACACCTACACAAGGGGAAGTGAGACTAGGTAGGAGAACAAAAGAGAGAATAGAAGTGGAGAGCAGCTGTAAGTAGAGAGAGATGTAGAGAGGGTGGAGAAATGGGAGGTAGTAGGATAGACATAGAGATGGGAAGAGGGAAAATGGAAAATAAGGTGAGATAGAAGAAAAGGATATATAAAATGAAGAAAAGTATTGTACATTAGAGGATATCAACAACTAAGGTGATTATATTACATAGGTGAATAAATAACAATTCGTTGATAAACAGAAGATTTTTATACTATCTCCCGAGTATATTATATCTTAATTTTTAAAAATACATAAAGCCTCAGCTGTAAACTCAGGATATGATGGCTGAAAACGCCTTGGTAATTAAAAAGTTGAGTCAGAGAGAATCCATTCATGCTAATTGGAAGCAAAGTAAAAACAAATAAATAAGAAAACAAAAAAACAGAAAAGAAAACTATGGCTTCTTCCAAAACAGTATTACATGGAAATCCCTTTCAGTCTTTCACCTCAGGCTTGGACGTTATCATCACCATCAAGTTTATAAATATAAATAACTTTATATTATATC
>NW_016823703.1:0-3431 GCF_001698545.2 Rhinopithecus bieti
AAATAGCTAACTACAAAAAAAAAAAAAAAAGAGAGAGAGAGATATTGTAAAACTTAGCATATTTTGCACTGGTTTTCTTTGTAATGTAGGTTGCAAGGGAGACATGCTTGAATGCTTTTGTATGTAACTATCTCCCATTCTTTTTCTCTCTCTTCTTGGTCTGTATTTGCTAAGGATTGATATAAAAAAATAGTTCACTAATGAGCTCTGCATATTATTGAACACTCACAAGGTAATATTGATTTGGGTGCTACCAGACTTTTACCTAACATTTGTCTTTCTCAATAGTTCTTGTAAAGGACAGCATTCAATCCAGTAAATATTGAAATCTATTAGTTTAATAAAGGTTATTTATATACTGTCATACCACAAAGCGATGGTGGAAAGAACATCTGCATTCACCAGAATGTACTTTCTTCCGTTGGCTGTGAATAAATTGGATAAGACTGTTTTATTGTAAGTACTGGCTATTGGAAGATATGGGGATAAAATTGACATTGTTGTTGAAGTATTGCAAAAACATGACTAATTTGGTTAATTATGTCTACCACTTATGTTTAAGAGATCCTTTCTCTAACTTAAAATGTTAACTTTTAATTTCACTAACTTAAATTGTTGTGATATTGAGAAAGAATTTTAACCTAAACAGTCACTTTACAACAAACATATAAAGACTAGTGTAGCTGCAGTTGAGGTTTTTTTTTTGCATTTCTGAGCCCACTTTGCATTCGTGAGAAACAAAACCATAATGGGTGAAAAGTTTTAAATAACCAGTATTGTAAGTTTTCATAAAGTTTGGGACTTCAAAGTATTAACGAAGGATATTGAAAACAAACTGACTTTTACTTTGGTCAAATTACTTCCTATGATCTGATTTCTTAATTTTCAGTATTTGAAATCTTGTGAATTAGGAATATCTACATCTATATATAAATAGATAACTAAAACTTAATGGTAAAATAAGTGTAATTCAGTAAAATGATTCATCAGTTTTTATTTTTACAATAAGTTATCATTTATTGCATTGATATCAAATTTGTATATTGCCTTGCAATGCTAAATGCTCTAAAAAGAATATTTAGGCTACTTCAGTTCTACAACCGTCTTCCCCCTCTCCCAGGACATACAAAAGATCTTATAGTAACTAATCCTCTGTGTGAATTTTGCTGTATCAAACATTGTGCCTTATTTTACTAAAACTGTTTTGTTGGAATCCAATTCTATATTAAAGTCTCTACAACGTTAAAAAAAAAAAAAAAAAGAAAAGAAAAGAAAAACATCCCATGCTCATAGATTGGAAGAATCCATATCATTAAAAATAACCATATTGCCCAAAGAAATCTACAAATTCAACACAATTTCTATCAGATCACCTATGTCAGCCCAACAGAATTAGAAAAAACAATTCTGAAGTTCATATGGAACCAAAAAAGAGCCCAAATAACCAAAGTCATTCTAACAACAACAACAACAACAAAAAAAAAAAAAAAAAAAAAAAACAAAGCCAGAGGCATCACATTACCTGACTCAAAAAAAATTTACTATAAAAAGCTATACTGACTAAATCAGCATGGTACTGGTACAAAAATAGACACACAGATCAATGGATCAGAATAGAGAACCCCAAAATAAAGCCACATACCTACAACAACTGATCTTCAACGACGTTGACAAAAATAATGGGGAAATACCCTACTCAATAAACGGTGCTGGGAAAATTGACTAGCCATATGAAAAAGAATGAACTGGACCCCTATCTCTCACCACATACAAAAATTAGGAATAAAGACTTAAATATAAGACCTGAGAGTTCAAAAATCCTAGATGTAAACTTAGAAAAAAACTTTTCTGGACTTCGACCTAGGAAGAGAATTTATAACAAAGACCCCAAAAGCAAATGCAACAAAAACAAAAACAGACAAATGAGACTTAATTAAACTAAGAAGCTTCTGCATAGCAAAAGAAATAATCAACAAAATAAACAGGCAACCTACAGAATGTGAGAAAATATTAGCAAATTATGCCTCCAGCAAAACACTAATATCCAGCATCTACAAGGAACTCAAGAAAAAAACAAACAACCCCATTAAAAAATGAGCAAAGGATATGAACAGACAGTTCTGAAAAGAAGACATACAAGCAGCCAACAAACACATGAAAAAAATGTTTAACATCACTAATCATCAGACAGATGCAAATAAAAACACAATAAGATATCATTGTACACTAGAGTGGCTATTAATAGAAAGTCAAAAAACAACAGATGGTGGCATGGATGTGGAAGAAACAAAATACTTATACACTGTTGGTGGAAATGTAAATTAGTTCAACCTCTGTGGAAAACAGTATGGAGATTTCTCAATGAATTACAGAAAGAACTACCGCTTGACCCAGCAATCCCACTACTGGGTATATACTCAAAGGAAAATAAATAATTATATTAAAAACATACCTCCATGTCACAACAAGTATATATTTATCACAGCACTATTCACGACAGCAAAGTCATGGAACCATGGTAAGCGTCCATCAACAGTTGATTGGATTAAAAAATGTGAGATATATATTTATATGTATGGTACTTTTTACGGCCATATGGCATTTATATGGTATAGCCTCATCTCAAAATACAAACAGCCATAAAAAATAATAAAATTATGTCTTTTGCAGCAACATTAGTAGAGCTGGAAGCCATCATCATATGTAGCATAACTCAGAAGCAGAAAATCAAATACTTGTACGTGGAAACTTATAAATTAGTACAGATGGACATAAGGACGGAAATAGTGGACACTGGAGACTCCAAAAGGGAGAAGGAGTGAGGATTGAATAATTGGGTACAATGTTTGCTATTTTGGGGATTGATCCACTAGCAAACTAATCCCCACCATTATGCAATATACTCAGGTAAAACCTGAGTAGTCCCTGAACCTAAAAGTAAATGGAAAAAATAAAAATAGTAGTAGTGATGCTGTTTTAAGGATGAATCTGAGCCTAAATTCTACTTAGCATAAAAAAAAAGTAGCATGATTAGTTTGTAATGTCTGCCATGTCTGTGGGTGGGAAATCTATTCATCATTCTGACATTCTATATATTTTGATCCCTGAGTTATATTTTACACTCTGATTAAAAATACTTTTAAAATCCAACCTGTCCTAATCCAGGGAGTCAAATCTTCTTTACTTCTTAGTTTATTGTTGAGTTTCAGTGTTCTAAAATTTTCTTGTTCTACATTTTCCTTCTTCATTTTTAATAACCATCTTTACCATCCTAAAGAGTAATACTTTCTCAGTATGAAAAGACTGTCAATAAAAGTGACTAGAACTCTGAAAGAAATTGCAGCTTTTAGACCGAATTATGTTTTGGTTTATCTGTTAAATTTATTTACTTTATACTGAACTGATTCCCATTAGTGTGGAAAATAAAATAA
>NW_016823704.1:0-1477 GCF_001698545.2 Rhinopithecus bieti
CTGGGTGGACAGTAGTGTGGAGCAGGGCTGGGTGGACAGTGGTGTGGAGCAGGATTGGGTAGAGCAGGGCTGGGTGGACGGTGTGGAGCAGGGCTGGGTGGACGGTGGTGTGGAGCAGGGGTGGGTGGAGCAGGGCTGGGTGGACAGTAGTGTGGAGCAGGGGTGGGTGGAGCAGGGCTGGGTGGACAGTGGTGTGGAGCAGGGGTGGGTGGAGCAGGGCTGGGTGGACAGTAGTGTGGAACAGGGCTGGGTGGACAGTGGTGTGGAGCAGGATTGGGTAGAGCAGGGCTGGGTGGACAGTGGTGTGGAGCAGGAGTGGGTAGAGCAGGGCTGGGTGGACGGTGTGGAGCAGGGCTGGGTGGACGGTGGTGTGGAGCAGGGCTGGGTGGAGCAGGGCTGGGTGGACAGTAGTGTGGAGCAGGGGTGGGTAAGCGGAGGGGGGTTGGTGTGGAGCAGGGATGGGTAGTAGGGCCTGAGGGTGGAAGTATAAAGGGTGCCGGGTGTCCTGGTCACTGGGAACAAAGGACAGCCACTGGCTGGAGGGAAGGAAGTCAGGAAACAGCTTTTTGGAGAAAGGGCTGGCACAGCTAAGGGGTTCCCCAGCTGGTTTGGGGCTGGCCTGCAGACTCAAGACGGGAGCTGGAGAACAGAGCCCAGTAAACACTGCCATGTGCCAGGCTGTGTTCTGTGTCCAGAGCT
Organism: Rhinopithecus bieti; assembly: GCF_001698545.2. Taxonomy (NCBI): domain Eukaryota; kingdom Metazoa; phylum Chordata; class Mammalia; order Primates; family Cercopithecidae; genus Rhinopithecus; species Rhinopithecus bieti. The sequence goes on from NW_016823704.1 coordinate 700, forward strand.
ACCACAGCGAGCAAGACAGATCCAGTCCCTGCCCTTGGTCCAGGTACAGCCGACGGGCAGGCCAGCTGAGGGAGAAAGGGAACAGTGATCACACATGTGAGAAGGGCCTCAGAGGAAGCAGTTCTTACCTAGATGGCTTGGGAGGGCTCAGCCGAGACCTGAAGAATGAGAAGTCGCCTATACCAAGCTGGGGAAGAGCACTCCGGCCAGAGAATCAGCCAAGGCAGAGGTTCTGGGGCAAGAGCACAGCACATTCCGACTGGAAGCAGGCCAAGCAGCCAGGGTGTCACTGGCAGGAACAGCATCCTCGCTGGGGTAGAAGCCAGAACAAACTTGGCTTTTAGGGGCTATGGGTAAAGGGATTGATTTTTCTCTTAGGACCTTTTTTTTTAATAAAAAAAAAAAAAGAGGGAGAGAGAGAGAGATGGGATCTCACTATGTTGCCCAGGCTGACCTTGAACTCAAGGGATCCTCTTGCCTGGGCCTCCTGAGTAGCTGGGACTACAAGCATGCACCACCACGCCTGGCCATCCTGAGTTTTATATTGGGGTATAGCAGAGGCAGATGCTGTCTGTCTGATCCTACCCACTGGGCGAAGCCTTTTTTTTTTTTTTTTTTTTTGAGACAGGGTCTTGCTCTGTCACTCAGGCCAGAATGCAGTGGTGCAATCGCGACTCACTGCAACCTCAACCTCCCAGGCTCAGGTGATTTCCCCACCTCAGCCTCTGGAGTAGCTGGGACTACAGGTGCGTGCCACCACACTGGGCTAATTTTGTAT
>NW_016823705.1:0-451 GCF_001698545.2 Rhinopithecus bieti
GGGTGGTAATGGTGATGGTGCTGTGGTGATGGTGATGGTGATGCTGCTGTGGTGATGGTGATGCTGCTGTGGTGATGGTGATGCTGTGGTGATGGTGATGGTGCTGTGGTGGTGGTAATGGTGATGGTGCTGTGGTGGTGGTAATGGTGATGGTGCTGTGGTAATGGTGATGGTGCTGTGGTGATGGTGATGGTGATGGTGCTGTGGTGATGGTGATGGTGCTGTGGTGATGGTGATGGTGATGGTGCTGTGGTGATGGTGATGGTGCTGTGGTGATGGTGATGGTGCTGTGGTGATGGTGATGGTGCTGTGGTGGTGGTGATGGTGATGGTGCTGTGGTGATGGTGATGGTGCTGTGGTGATGGTGATGGTGCTGTGGTGGTGGTGATGGTGATGCTGCTGTGGTGATGGTGATGGTGATGGTGCTGTGGTGATGGTGATGGTGCTGTGG
>NW_016823706.1:0-1184 GCF_001698545.2 Rhinopithecus bieti
GTGGTGGCACATGCTTGAAGTCCCAGCTACTTGGGAGGCTGAAGCAGGAGAATCGCTTGAACCTGAGAGATGGAAGTTACAGTGAGCTGAGATCGTGCCATTGCACTCCAGCCTGGGTGACAAGAGCAAGACTCCGTTTCAAAAAAAAAAAAAAAAAAAAAAAAAAAAAGGCACATCGGCTCAGACTTACTTTGCTGGAAAGCATATTAGAATGTGTCTCATCCCCCTTGTATCCGTTTCCCAGGGCTGCTATAGCAAGCCATCACACACCAGGTGGCTTACAACTGGGATTCATTCTGTCGCAGTTTTGGAAGCTGAAGTCTGAAATCAAGGTGTGGGCAGGGCGGGTTCCTTCTGGAGGCTCTCGTGGTGGATCCATTCCTTACCACAGCCCCGAGCCTATTCCCATGGCCTCAGGGGCTTCCCATACAGTGCACAGGACGGCCTCACCTCAGAGAGTGATCCAGACTCCAATGTCCAGAGTGCTGAGGCTGAGAAACCCTGTATTAGCTTCAAACGCACACACTCTCTCTTTCACTCTCTGTCTCTCTCTTGCTCTCTCTCTGTCTCATGTATTGATCTAGCTATCTGTTTCTCCGTAGGTATCTACCTATATCCATCTGTCATCTACTTTTTCTTTTTTGTTAGAGACAAGGTCTTGCCCTTTTGCCCCGGCCAGAGTGCCGTGGTGTGATCATAGCTCACTGCAGCATCAAATTCCTGGGCTCAAGCAATCCTTCTACCTCAGCCTCCCAAGTAGTTGTGACTATAGGTATGTACCACCATTTCCTGCTAGTTTTTAAATTTTTTGTAGAGATGGGGTCTTGCTATGTTGCCCAGGCTACTTTCAAATTCCTGGGCTCAAGCAATTCATTTGCCTTGGCCTCCCAATATGCTGGGATTACAGGTGTGAACCATAGCACTTGGCCTCTTTCTTATTTATTTATTTATTTATTTATTTATTTCTCTCTCTCTCCATTCATCCATCTATCCATATCTGTTTATATATCTATCCATATCTATCTATATATCTGCCTATGCATTTATCTATATTATCTATATATCCGTTCATCCATCTATATTATCCATATCTATCATCTATATATCTATAGCTATATATCTAACTACCTATTCTTTCTATCTATATATCTATCCATTTTATCCATATCTATCATCTCTATATC
>NW_016823707.1:0-358 GCF_001698545.2 Rhinopithecus bieti
TTTTGCTTTTGGTTTCTTTAATGACTAAGTAGTGTGCAAAATAGAATCACAGACGAGGTTGGAGATAAGGCAAGGGTCAGACACATCTTGCATTCGCTCCATATTTAACCAAGAGTCCATAGTTATTCCACGTGCTCACCTCACAAAGGGTAATTACACATTCTGAGTAGAGTGCCCGGGAATACACTTCTTGTCTGAATAGTCTCCTTGACAAAATTTTTCTAGTGCTTCTTCAGAGTTACAATTTACTTTTAGTGATTAATTTAACTGCTTGACAATAAAACTTATAGTTTTCCACTAGAAAATCTAGAAGATGGGCACCTCTGAGTTTTGTAGGCTTCCTAATCATACAAATTTT
>NW_016823708.1:0-357 GCF_001698545.2 Rhinopithecus bieti
CTTGAGTAGGTAAGCAAAGTGGCCAGGAAGCTCAAACTGGGTGGAGCCCACCACAGCTCAAGGAGGCCTGCCTGCCTCTGTAGACTCCACCCTGGGGGCAGGGCATAGCTGAACAAAAGCCAGCAGGAACTTCTGCAGACTTAAACATCCCTGTCTGACAGCTTTGAAGAGAGTAGTCGTTCTCCAAGCACAGAGTTTGAGATCTGAGAATGGACAGACTGCCTTCTCAAGTGGGTCCCTGACCCCTGAGTAGCCTAACTGGGAGACATCTTCCACTAGGGGCCGACTGACACCTCATGCAGCTGAGTGCCCCTCTGAGACGAAGCTTCCAGAGGAAGGATTAGGCAGCAACATTTG
>NW_016823709.1:0-356 GCF_001698545.2 Rhinopithecus bieti
TTTGATCTGGTCTGGTCTGGTCTCGTCTGGTTTGATCTGGTCTAATCTGGTCTGGTCTGGTTTGATCTGGTCTGGTCTAGTTTGATCTGGTCTAATCTGGTCTCGTCTGGTTTGATCTGGTCTAGTCTGGTTTGATCTGGTCTAGTCTGGTCTGGTCTGGTTTGATCTGGGTCTGGTCTGGTTTGATCTGGTCTGGTCTGGTTTCGTCTGGTTTGATCTGGTCTGGTCTGGTTTGATCTGGTCTGGTCTGGTTTCGTCTGGTTTGATCTGGTCTGGTCTGGTCTGGTTTGATCTGGTCTGGTCTGGTTTCGTCTGATCTGGTCTGGTCTGGTTTGATCTGGTCTGGTCTGTTCCGG
>NW_016823710.1:0-455 GCF_001698545.2 Rhinopithecus bieti
AGCTTCTTTCACGTTTTGAACTAATGATATTTCCTTTATCAGCCCGGGCAAAATACGATCCATAGAAGCCCTTCTCAGTTTCCTCAAAGACAGGGTTAATGGACTGCTCCACGAAACACATGCGTACCTCTGTGAGATGAATTCACACATCACCAAGAAATTTTTAAGAAAGCGTCTTTCTAGTTTTCATCTGAGGCTATTTCCTTTATCACAGTAAGCTTCATTGCACTAAGAAGTATTCCATTGAAGATTTCCAGAAAACTGTGTTAGCAAACTGATCGCTGAAGAGAAACGTGTAACTCTGTGAGTTGCATTTACACATGGCAATGAAGGTTCTCAGAAGGCTTCTTTCCAGTTTTGTTCTGAGGATACATCTTTTTTCACCATAGCCCTCAAAGAGCTCCCAAATATCACTTTGCAAAATCCAAGACAACACTGTTGGCATAAAGAAACTT
>NW_016823711.1:0-1752 GCF_001698545.2 Rhinopithecus bieti
TTCAACATATACAAATCAATAAACATAATCCATCACATAAACGAAACCAATGACAAAATCACATAATCATGTCAATAGATGCAGAGAAAGGCCCTCGATAAAATCCAACATCCCTTTATGCTAAAACTATCAATAAACTAGGTATTGATGGAACGTATCTCAAAATAATAAGAGCTATTTATGAAAACTCACAGCCAATATCACACTGAATGGGCAAAAGCTGGAAGCATTTCCTTTGAAAACCGGCACAAGACAAGGATATCCTCTCTCAACTCTCCTATTCAACATAGTATTGGAAGTTCTGTCCAGGGCAATCAGGCAAGAGAAAAAAATAAAGGGTATTCAGATAGGCAGTGAGGAAGTCAAATTGTCACTGTTTGCAGATAACATGATTATATATTTAGAAAACCCCATTGTCTCAGCCCCGAATCTCCTTAAGCTGATAAGGAGCTTCAGCAAAGTCTCAGGATGCAAAATCAATGTGCAAAATCACAAACACTCCTATACACCAATAATAGACAAACAGAGAGCCAAATCATGAGTGAACTCCCACTCACAATTACTACAAAGAGAATAAAATACCTAGGAATTCAACTTACAAGGGATGTGAAGGACCTCTTCAAGGAGAACTACAAATCACTGCTCAAGGAAATAAGAGAGGGCACAAACAAATAGAAAACATTCTATGCTCATGGATAGGAAGAATCAATACTGTGAACATGGCCATGTTGCCCAAAGTAATTTATAGATTCAATGCTATCCCCATCAAGCTACCATTGACTTTCTTCACAGAATTAGAAAAAAGTACTTTAAATTTCATGTGGAACCAAAAAAGAGCCCGCATTGCCGAGACAATCCTAAAGCAAAAGGACAAAGCTGGAGGCATCATGCTAACTGACTTCAAACGATACTACAAGGCTACAGTAACCAAAACAGCATGGTACTGGTAACAAAAAATATATAGGCCAATAGAACAGAACAGAGGCCTCAGAAACAACACCATACATCTACAATTATCTGGTCTTTGACAAACATAACAAAACAAGCAATGGGGAAAGGATTCCCTATTTAATAAATGGTGTTGGGAAAACTGTCTAGCCATATGCAGAAAACTGAAACTGGACCCCTTCCTTACACCTTACATAAAATTAACTCAAGATGGATTAAAGACTTAAATGTAAGAATTAAAGCTATACAAATCCTGGAAGAAAACCTAGGCAATACCTAGGTTTTCAGACATAGGCATGGGCAAAGATTTCATGACTGAAACACCAAAAGCAATGGCAACAAAAGCCAAAATTGACAAATGGGATCAAATTAAACTAAAGAGCTTTTGCACAGAAAAAGAAACTATAATCAGAGTGAACAGGCAGCCTACAGAATGGGAGAAAATTTTTGCAATCCATTCATCTGACAAAGGGCTAATATCCAGGATCTACAAGGAACTTAAACAAATTTACAAGAAAAAAACAAACAACCTCATCAAAAAGTGGGCAAAGATATGAACAGACACTTCTCAAAAGAAGACATTTATGTGGCCAACAGACACATGAAAAAATGCTCATCATCACTGTCCATCAGAGAAATGCAAATCAAAACCACAATGAGATACCATCTCACACCAGTTAGAATGGCGATCATTAAAAAGTCAGGAAACAAGAGATGCTGGGAATGGTCTTACACTGTTGGTGGGAGTTTAAATTAGTTTAACCATTGTGGAAGACAGTGTGGTAATTCCTCAATGATCTAGAA
>NW_016823712.1:0-1406 GCF_001698545.2 Rhinopithecus bieti
AAAAATGAAGTATCCTCAGATAAAAACTGGAGAGAAGCCTTCTCAGAAACTGCTTTGTTGTGGATGAATTCACCTCACAGAGTTACACCATTGCTTTCATTGAGAAGCTTGCTAACAGTGTTTTCACAGAATCTGCAATAAGACACACGGGGGCACTTTGAGACCTGAAATATCCTCAGATAAAAACAAGAAATAAGCTTTCTGAGAAAGTGCTTTGTGATGTGTGAATTCGTCTTACATTGTTACACCACTCTTTCATGGAGGGGTTTGCTAGCATTGCTTTTGTGGAATTTGAGAAGCAATATTTTGGATCGCTTTGAAGCCTATGGTGACAAAGGAAATATCCTCACATAGGAACTGGAGAGAAGCCTTCTCAGAAACTGCTTTGTGGTGTGTGAATTCGTCTCACAGAGTTACACCATTGCTTTCATTGAGAAGTTTGCTATCACTGTTTTCACAGACTCTGCAATGATATATACGGGAGTGCAGTGAGACCTGAAATATCCTCAGATGAAAACAAGAAAGAAGCTTTCTGAGAAAGTGTTTAGTGATGTGTGAATTAATCTCACATTGTTTCACCACTCTTTCATGGAGCCGTTTGCTAGCACCGTTTTGTGGAATCTGAGAAATGATATTTTGTATCGCTTTGAAGCCTATGGTGACAAAGGAAAGATCCTCAGAGTAAACCAGGAAGAAGATTTCTGAGAAACTGCTTTGTGATATGTGATTTCATCTCACACAGTTACACCACTCTTCCATGGAGGATTTGCTAGCACTGTTATTGTGGAATCTGAGAAGGAATATTTTGTATCGCTTAGAAGCCTATGGTAAAAAAAGAAATATCCTCAGATAAAAACTGGAGAGAAGCCTTCTCAGAAACTGCTTTGTGATGTGTGAATTCATCTCACAGTGTTACACCACTGCTTTCATTGAAAAGTTTGCTATCACTGTTTTCACAGAATCTGCAATGAGATATAAGGGAGTGTATGGAGACCTGAAATATCCTCGGATAAAAACAAGAAAGAAGCTTTCTGAGAAAGTGCTTTGTGATGGGTGAATTTATCTCACAGAGTTACACCACTATTTCATGGAGCCGTTTGAGAGCACTGTTTTTGTGAAATCTGAGAAGTGATCATTTGGATCACTATGAAGAATATATGGAAAAAGGAAATATCCACAGGTGAAAACCACAAAGAAGCTTTCTGAGAAACTGCTTTGTGATTTGTGAATTCATCTCAGAGAGTTACACCACTATTTCATGCAGCCACTTGCTAGCACTGTTTTTGTGGAATCTGAGAAGTGACATTTTGGATCGCTATGAAGACTATACGGACAAAGAAATATCCTCAGATAAAAACCAGAAAGAACATTTGTGAGAAACTGCTTTGTGATGTGTGAATTCATCT
>NW_016823713.1:0-1310 GCF_001698545.2 Rhinopithecus bieti
CTTTTGAGATAGTCTCATTCTGTCTCATACAGGCTGGAGTGCAGTGGCGCAATCTCAGCTCACTGCAACCTCCGCTGCCACCCACCATTCCCGGGTTCAAGCGATTCTCATGCCTCAGCCTCCCAAGTAGCCGGGACTACAGGCATGCGTGACCACGCCTGGCCAATTTTTTGTATTTTTAATAGAGACGAGGTTTTGCCACGTTGGCCAGGTTGGTTTCAAACTCTTGGCCTCAAGTGATCCACCCAGCTTGGCCTTCCAAAGTACTGGGATTACAGGCATAAGCCACCATGCACAGCCTCATCATTATTTAAGAAAAAAAATTAAAAATTTTAAAAAATAGCTGGGCATGGTGGCATGTGCCTGTGGTCCCAGCTACTTGGGATGCTGAGGTGGGAGGATCATGTGAGCCTGGGAGGATGAGGCTGCAGTGAGCTGTGATCATGCCACTGCACTTCAGCCTGGACGACAGAAAGAGACCCTGTCTCAAAAAAAGAAAAAAAATTAAAACAGAAACTATGTGTCTAGAGCAAACTTAAAAATAAATATTTAGATATATAAACAAATAAATAAATAAATAAAATACTTGGGTATACTCCTTCCTAATGCTTAACGGTCAGCAATTCTAATTTCAGCAAAGTCTTCTCCCCTGGCCTTTTTTCCTTCTGGTTCCATAATATAGAGTTTTGTTACTTTTATTATTATTATAAAGGTAATACATGAAATATAATGGCTGATTAAAATGATTTACTTTTTAAAATTAAAACGATAATGCCAAATTTTCAGGCCCGGTACAGTGGGTCACACCTGTAATCCCAGCACTTTGGGAGGTCAAGATGGGAGGATCGCTTGGGGCCCAGAGTTCGAGACCAGTCTGCGCAATGTGGCAAAACCCAGTCTCCACAAAAAATAGAAAAATTAGCTGCGTGTGGTGGCACAGACCTTTAGTCCCAGCTACTCAGACAGCTGAGGTGGGAGGATCACCTGAGCCCAGGGAGATCAAGGCTGCAGTGAGCCGTGATTGTGCCACTGCACTTCAGCCTGGGTGATAAGAGTAAGATCCTGTCTCAAAAATAATAATAATAATGTGAGACCCTCTCTCAAAAATAATAATAATAATGCCAAACTTTTCTTTCCAGATGTTGGGTAAACATGCCTTGGTAAAAGGCTCTAGATCTCTATCCTCAGGTTACAAGCCACTTACTCAGCCCTAAGAAGTTTCCCCTTCAAAAGCAGGTTTCACAGATGTCACGATTTGGGTATTTTAATTTCACGATTCTTTCTTGTTAAAAAAAAAAAAATATATATAT
>NW_016823714.1:0-695 GCF_001698545.2 Rhinopithecus bieti
AATGTGGGAGGCAGAGGTTGCAGTCAGCTGAGATCATGCCATTGCACTCCAGCATGGGCGACAGACTTTTTTCTCAAAAAAATAAAATACCAATGCTGAAAATACGACACTGATTTTTTTTTTTTTTTTTTCATGTGGAGAGGGCACTTTGTTTTTCAGGCTGCAAAGCTGAATCTTGCTGAATTTAAAGAGAGATTCTGCTGCTTTAATTTCCGAATTATCTTGACTTTAAAAAAAATTTTTATGTGTATTCTAACTATGTGTCACAGCCCTTTTTCTTCTTGCTCTATTATGGTTACTGGTTTCTCACTTATCTCCATGCCATGTCATTTCACATGGTACTTTGTGGGTTCTGATGAGAAAGTTGGTACTTTTTAATGCATTGAAAATTTGATTTTAACTAGAGTTTGCTTATTAACATAACTTTCAGATTAGTTAATTAAAAGACATAACACTTTCCACAAGAATATATCAGCATAGAATATATATCAATGAGAATAATATATCAGTTAGCATGGTTTTGTTTATAAAAGGAAAACCTTGTTAGATTCCCACACAAAAGAGTGAAAAATATAGTTTGCTAAAATAGATGTCTTAGAAATTTAATTTTTAAGAGTTGATTGTAAGTGAAGAATTTCAAATTTAATTTTATAACGTACTTATACCATGACTTGTGTTTCTATACAGTATCTTCA
>NW_016823715.1:0-10620 GCF_001698545.2 Rhinopithecus bieti
ATCTAGATGAAGCTCTGATTCAAGGTCCGTGTTGTATTTAGATTCTGAAACAATGAACATTTATTGGGCATCTTCAGTAAGCAAGGCAGCATATTAGGTAGTTTTTAAAAAGGATTATCTCTTTTAAAAAAACCCCAAAATCTGCAGGATGGTCAAGGCTGGTTTTATAGTACAATGGATAGGGAAACTGGATTCAGTGGTTAGTTGTGCTGCCAAAGGTCATATAGCTAGTAAGTACCAGAACCAGGATGAAAACGCACTTTTCCACACCCAAAGGCCAAGGCCTTTTCTACTTTACCAAAAAAGTCTATATGGATACTCATTGAGAAATAACAAGAAAATGTGTCTTTTCTGCATATGTAATAACCTTTACAGCCTCAAAAATCTGGAAGGATTTATTCTTTCAACAGGAATAAACGTTTGCGGTTTATAGGAAAACAAAAACTAAGATGTCATAATGGGAAATACAAGAATATATTAGAATTTCAGGCAGTAGATTTTAAGGAGTGAGAAGTGTTATCTCTATAGAGGAATTGTGGACCTCTCTCTCAAGCATAATATGTCTATCTAAAAATCACTCTTGGGAACTCTACCCTTATCCTAAGTCAGTTCACCTTTAGATTTATGAGAATAGGTAAATGACAATACGCTAGAATCAAATAAAGTTAGAAGGATAAAAGAGGAAAAAAAAAACCACAGAGGTACAACATAAATAAATAGCTCCTCACTCCCATACTTTTATTTCTATTCGTATGCAAATAATACTTATTGAGCTTGTACTTTGTGCTAGAAAGTGTGTTAGGTGCTTAAAATGGGTATTTGACGCCGCATGTTCTCACTCATAAGTGGGAGTTGAACAGTGAGAACACATGGACACAGGGAGGGGAACATCACACACCAGGGTCTGTTGGGGGTTGAGGGGCTAGAGGATGGAAAGCATTAGGACAAATACCTAATGTAGATGACGGGTTGATGGCTGCAGCAAACCACCATGGCATGTGTATATCTAAGTAACAAACCTGCATGTGCTGCACATGTACCCCAGAACTTAAAAAATGGGTGCTGGAATCTGATTTTCATAATTTTGAAAGATATTTTTCATCATTATCATCATAACATCATCATCATCATCTGTAGTTATTAGTTTTATGTGTCAACTTGGCTAAGTAATAGAACCCAGTTATTCAATCAAACTGTAATTTAGGTGTTGCTATGAAGGTATTTTTTACATGTGGTTACTATTTATAATTGACGGACTTTAAGTAAAGGCGATTACCTCAATGAGGTAGTTGGGCTTCATCGAATCAGCTGAAATGCCTTATGAGTAAAAACTGAGGCTTCCCTGATGAAAAAGAAATTCTGCCTGAAGATTGACTACAGCATTGACTTCTGCTCCAGAGGTTCCAACCTGCTGGGCTGCTCTTTGGATATCATACTTACCAGCCAATACAATTGCACAAGCCAATTTCTTGCAATGAATCTCATAAGATGTGTGTGTGTGTGTGTGTGTGTGTGTGTGTGTGTGTGTGTGTGTGTGTGTGTGTTTATCTATTGCAGTTCCTCTGGAGAACCATGACTGATAAAAACTGCATTTTCAAAATGAAAATCTAAGCTTCAGACATTAGATAATTTGTCCAAACCACAGGGCCCGTAAATGGTGAAGCCAAGAAAGGAACTTACATCTTCTAACTCTTAAGTTTGGTCCTCTTTTTGGATATCTATCTTAATTTTTCCTTCTATTTCTGTTTCTTATTTTTCTGTGGTTTTAAAGCCGTTTAGTAGCCTAGAGAAATAGGGCATGTTCTCACTTATAAGTGGGAGGTGAACGATGAGAACACATGGACACAGGGAGGGGAACATCACACATTGGTGCCTGTCGGCGGGTGGGGGGCTAGGGGAGGGATAACATTAGGAGAAACACCTAATGTAGGTGATGGGTTGATGGATGCAGCAAACCACCGTGGCACGTGTATACCTATGTAACAGACCTGCACATTCTGTACATGTATCCCAGAACTGAAAGTATAATAAACAAAAATGTTGCCAACTCCTAAAGAAAAACAGAAAGAAAGAAAAATAGCGCTTACACATATGCTTATGAGAGGTATTGAAGGCAGTTGGTCTTATTCACTTATGCACAGAACCTGTTTTGCTGACACCTGTTGTATGTCTAAAGTGGACTCCCAGATACAGTTTGCATTCAGGGAGGGCATTGGCTAAAGAGGACTCTCAGTAAGTGGCTGTAGACAGTCCAGGTGACAGCAAAGAGCTAATGTAGGGGTTCCCAATGTATTACCAACATTTATTAGCACCTACTAATGACAGACATCGCCCTAATAACTAACAACAGCAGACTTTAGGAAAAGGACATGATTAGATCTCTGTATTACGGAGGCAGATTGACTCCATTGCTAAGGAATAGCTTTAAATGCAAGAGACAGGATTAGATCACACTTCTGCCCTTGCTAGCTAAGTTACATTCACTAAGTCACTATATCTTAATGATCTTTGCTTTCCTCATCTGTGATATGGCGATTATTTCATCTCCCATGTATAAAGTAGGTATAAAGCGTTCTGTAAGCTAAAGCATTCTGCAAGCTAGAATTATAAATACCAATAGTTAAGTCTATCTTCCCTCCTACTGTGGTCACAACACTAGACTGTAAAGTTGTGAGTAATGCAAAGAAAGCACGGTAGTCCTTTATTGGGAAGCATTTCCATTTTATGGATGAGGGAAAAATGCATGAAACACTGAGAAACAAAAAGCAGATATGTATTTGTCTCTGGGCATTGTTTTTTGCACAACACTTAAAACATTTAAGATGGCACCCTCTTTCAAACATAAGTATGACAGTGGTGCAGCAGCTGAATATATAAAGTGTGAGTGATGCTTTGGTGCAGTCTGTTCACATCAGTCTAGCTGGGTGGGTCCTATGCCAAAGTAATAACAGGCCCTATCCTGTTCCCAGTCATTCTGCTGTGTTGTGTGGTCCCCAAATTGTAGCCTTACCCTTAGCCCACATTTTGCAAGCTCACATATATGTGAAAAATGATTTACTGGATTTTATACACAAAACAACACATGCTGAATTACTACAGTGTGTCCCACACTGTGCTATTTATTTCAAAATACTTTCTGTAATTTTATGCTCACAATAGCCCTGAAAGTTATGACATAGAGAAGGTGATCATCCATATTTTATGACAAATTATCTGAGGTACAGAAAGTTGAACTGACCTTTTAAAATGTATTGAAGCCTAGAATCAAAGTCGTATGTCTCTGACTGCAAAACTTGCGTTCCTTCCATTATATGAATTATGGGCACGGTGCTGTGGTGGCATAAACTCAAATTTCCAGAAAGAAAAATTCCTTAGAAGACACCTCGTTGAAAGTTTTCATTTTATAGATGAGCAAACTGAGGTCTCAAGAAGAGAAAAGATTTTCTCTGGGTCATATGAGAAGTAAGTAAGAAAGAACTTTGGGCTAGAACAATATAACACAGAACTGGAGCACACATCTAATAAATGTTCTGACAATTATTGATGCTCATTAGCATATGATGATATGATAAATATCTGTCAAAAACAGAAGTTCAGCAATAAGAGCTAAAGAAATAGCTCTGGAATTGGGCCCTGAGATGGGTAGAACTAAACAAGCGCATCAATGTTGAATCGAGATACAGCATGTTTACTGCTAGAGAAGGTAAATTCCAGGCCTCTGAGACACACTGACTCCTTTAAAATTCCAGATTTACTATTTCATTCCTCTATTCATTTATCAATTCATTCAAAAACTAACTACTAAATACTGACTATCCATCAGAAGATTATTTTAGAAGCTTGGAACATACCACTGAATAAAACAGATAACGTTTCCAGCCTATGTAGAAATAAGTTCCAATGGAACAGACACAATAAACAAGCATCTTGTATAAGTAAATCTTATAGCTCATTAGAAGAAAATAAATGCTATAGAGGAAAAAATAGAGCAAGTTAAGCAAGATCACGAGTACAGGAAAATAAAGTATAGTTTTTAACAGGATGGTTAAGTAGGCTTCATGGACAAGTAGCATTTGAACAAGAACTTCATCCGCAAGGTGACATAGTAACTCTGGCACATACTTCGAGGAGGACTATTTCAGATAGAGAAAACAGCAAGTGGAAAGGCTATCAGGTTACGTAATGGCCAGCATATTTGAGAAACACTAAGAAAAGCAATTTGCCTGGAGCAGAGCAGAAGAAGATGAAAGAAGAATGTAATAAGCTGAAGGAAGTAATGGGGTGCAGATGGAAGATTATTTTATAGGGCTTTGTGGAACATTGTAAGAATATTGGATTTTGCTCTCAAAAACTGAGAAACCATTGAGGGGTTTTGAGCAAAGAAATGATATAGCCTGGATTACATGATAGCAAAATCACTCTGTCTAGGTTGCTCTGTTAGGTAAACTAAAGATGGGTAAATGGTGGAAGCAAGGACATAAGTTAGAAGCCCATTGGAGTCATCCAGAGAAATAACAATGGTGGCTTAGCCTAGAGATGTGTAGCTATGGAAGGGGTAAGAAGTAGTATAATTCTACATTTTTTTTTAAAAGTTAGAACTAGCAAGATTTTGCTGACATTATATGTGGGATGTATGAGAAGAAAGATAGATAGATTTTGATGATTTTAGTACAAGTACACAGAATAAAGTTAATATTGAATTGAAGGAGTTTGTGGATGGAGCAGGTTTTCAAAAGAAAATCAAAAACTTCACTCCAGACATTTCACATCTGAGATATCTATTGGTTATCCAAGTGGACAAATGAGTGGACAGCTGAACATAAGTGTGTGAAGTTTAGGGGATAATTATGGCTTAAAGGTAGACATCTGGGGCCCGGTGTGGTGGCTCACGCCTGTAATTCCAGCACTTTGGGAGGCTGAGGAGGGCGGATCATGAGGTCAGGAGATCAAGACCATCTTGGCTAACAGGGTGAAACTTCGTCTCTACTAAATACCATTGGGTTTTATATTAGTCTATTTTTGCATTACTATAAAAGAAGACCTCAGACTGGGTAATTTATAAAGGAAAGAGGTTTAATCGACTTATTGTTCTACAGATTGTACCAGAAACGTCACTTCTAGCGAGGCCTCAGGAAGCTTTTACTCATGGCAGAAGGTGAAGCAGGAACTTGCATATCACATGGCAAAAGCAGGAGCAAGCAAGAGAGAGTAGGGTGAGGGAAGTGCCACACGCTTTTAAATGACCAGATCTCATGAGAGCTCACTATCACACAGACAACACCAAGCCATGAGCCAAACACCTCCATTCAGGCCCCACCTCCAGCACTGGGGATTACAATTCAACATGAAATGTAGGCAGGGACAAATATCCAGACTATATCAGATGTATTACCTGTTCTCTCTTTACTTTCTTTTCTTCATCTATAAAACAGAAATCATAATTATGAACTAGTGGGGATAATGAGATAATGCATGAACAAGGAAAAGCACAGACCTGTGTTGGCATTACTGAAACTCTTCCTCCCTGACTTGAGCAACAAAATGCATGCCCTTACATTGTGTCCTAGAGAGAGGAAGGGGAAGACATGGAGTAGGAAGCACAGAGCCTTCCTCAATCTAATTTTACCCTATGAGCAAAATGAGGACAATATTACCATTATTGCATGTTCTTATTATAATTTTGAGAGTCCCTTTACCTAATGTAATGAAACACAAGACCTAACCAAATGCTATGTAATAACATGAATGTTACTTGAATTTTAACAATGCCTATGTGTGAAGAGGGTTAACGTTAAAACCCAAGTACAGTCTCCCAGCATAACAAAATAATACAACCATAACCAGTTTATAAAAGGAGGATGGGGAAAGGGAAAGACTACATTAAGAAACCCTGGCTGAGGAAGAAACTCCTTTGTTCATCCTCTGCACAGCCCTTAAAAAGCATGTTGTGGATTCTAAATAAATACCTTGCAACTCCTCCCAAATATTAACTAGCAATGCTGACAGTGGCAATTACATGTAGATATTCGGTTGGTAGTAATTTTGTGTTAGATCTCATTCTAGTTTCTAGAATTCAGACTACCAAGTAATGAGACTTAAAAACAATCAAACTCCAGTTCACAACTATAAGTGCGTCAAAAATATATGAACAAAGAAAGGAGCTGTACAACACAAGCAGCAACTTCAAATATACTTCTTTGTTCTGTAGTTTTATTTCTGAGAAAATCCTGTTTCTGGAGTGAACTCTTTTGATCTTAGAATTTGAGTTCCTTTTGGGAAAAGACTGTTCCTTTTGTTCTTTGTTTCTCTAGTGCCTGGCACAGAGTAGATTCTCAGGGTTTATTTCAAGAAAGAAGGGAGGGAGAAAAGGAGCAAAGGAAAGTTGATTGCAGATAAAAGGTGTAAAACTGTTCAGTGATAAATCCAAGAGCATTGCATATTTTACGCAGTTTTCTCAGTAAGAGGCCACAAAAGGGCTATTTTCAGAATTGCTTTGTGAATCCTGGGCTGCATTTTGCAAACCAGGCTTGATTTGGCTGAACAACTGTGTCTTCTGTACATATGCAAATAGGAACAAATATGAACAGGAACTTTTTATTGTAATAACAATTCACTTTGACACACCAGCATCTGGATGGAAATTTCTCCAGCTGCACAGCGTATTCTTTATAGTAGGCAAAATAATCATTTCAGCCATAAGAAGTGGACCTGAGAAATGGATAGAGTCTATTTGTTGGAACAGCACAGGAGCAGCTAATGGCTATCCCTCTGAATCTGTGAGTAGGAAAATGAGAATTCTTATATTGAGGCAGAAGAGTGGTAAAAGCCTACTGTTGGCATCCAAAAGACCTGGTATTGAGCCCTGGATTTGTCATTTGCTATCTGGGTCACCTTGTGAAAATTATGTAATCTTTTGGAGCTCTAGTTTCCTCATCTGCAAGCTGAGAAAAATATGATCTTTAGCTCACAGAACTGTTATAAGTATTGGATAAAATAGTGTATGAAGTGAGATCAGCATCAGGCCTGTTATCAATGCTACCAGAACAGGATGAATTGTAGCTGCTATTCCTAAGAAGCTCAAAAGGAGGATACTGTGACAGGCTGGATCAAGCAATACTTAATGTGGAGATCCATGAACCAGGTTCATTTGGTGGCATTTTCATTGCACACTTCATGTTTTATACGTCAAAAATAGTTAAATTATGAACTAAAATACAAAACAATCTACGGAGGACAAGTCTCTGAATTAAGGGCAAGCGTTGTTTGACAATCTCAGTGGTCATAACACTCCTACCTACTGCTTGCTATGCAATGGTTTATGTATTGGTCTGCTGGGACTGCCATTGCAAAGTATCACAGATGGTTTGGCTTAAACAACAGAAATTAATTTTCTCACAATTCTGGGGGCTAGAAGTCAAGATCAAGGTATCAGCAGGTTTAGTTTCTTCTGAAGTCTCTTTCCATGACTTAAAGATAGCAATCTTCTTGCTGAGTCTTCACATGCTCATCACTCTGTGTATCTGATCTCTGTGTATCTAATCCCTTTTTCTTGTAAGGACACCAGTCGTACTGAATTAAACCACATTCTAATGGCCTTATTTAATTAATCCTAATTACCTTGTTAGAGATTCTATTTCCAAACACAGTTACATTCTGAGGTACTGGTGGTCAGGGCTTTAACATATTAATTTGGGGGATACCATTTAGCCCATAAGTCTTTGTTACAGTAATGGGAGAGGATGTGGATAGGTTAGGAGGCAGGGGTATAAATGAACAATGAACTAAGCATTTCTAATGCTATCTTGAGCTCAGTTTGAAACTCATATTGTTTGCTTTGTTGAGAGTGAAAGGAAACATGAGATCAATAAAGCGAATGAAGATGTAAGATACTAGGCAGGGCCATAGGTCATAAGAGAGATGGTGGTGTCAAAGTGGATATGCTCATTTCTGCATACCATACACTGAAATCATTCTTGAAAGCAGCATATCTACAATAAGGACGGACTATGTTATAGCCCTTCTCTTGAAATTGGAAGACCAGGGCAAATATTATCTCTTAGATTTGTCCCCTTCATAAGGTTTAGTATTTTCTTGTATGAAATTGAGAATTTGAGCTAAATACTGTTTAAAGACACTGCCAGCTCTGACAGTCTACTGTGTTAGTAAAAGGATTCTAGTGTCATGAAAGAAAAAAGAAAAGAAAGCATTGGACCAGGGTTCTATTTGGGGTCTGCCAAAAAAATACCTAAACTGGGACTAAACAAATCTTTTTAGACATTTATATTCCCATTAGAGACTTTTTATACAATTACCATTTTAAGAAGAGTACTATGCAAGTCCTGCACTGGCTCAATTGAAAAACTTCAGAATTGTATAAAATTATAGCAGCTAGACAACCCTTTCACAGACACACATATGCAATTACATGGTTGAAACCGACACTGAATCATTTTCCAGTTTCCACAGGTTCCTAATTTCTGCTGTCTCTGCCGCCACAGTTTTTCAAAACTATGCACCAGTCCACTTAAAACCATTCAAATATTTCCAGTTACCCAAATAAGATAGCCAGACTCTTTGGAATATTCTTCTCTGGCCTGACCACTGACACCACTCACAGTCACTGCTTTCTTTTTTTTTTTTTTCTTTTTACTTTGCAAGATGGAGTCTCACTCTGTCACCCAGGCTGGATTGCAGTGGTGCAATCTCAGCTCACTGCCACCTCCACCTCCCAGGTTCAAGCGATTCTTCTGCCTCAGTCTCCTGAGTAGCTGGGACTACAGTGCGCATCACCACGCCTGGCTAATTTTTGTATTTTTAGTAGAGATGGGGGTTCACCACATTGGCCAGGATGGTCTTGAACTCCTGACCTCATGATCCGCCCACCTCGGTCTCCCAAAGTGCTGGGATTATTATAGGCATGAGCCATCGCGCCCGGTCTGCTTTCTTTATGTACCCTCTCACAACGTCCCTCATCCATACCTCTACCACATGCTTTAAATTTCAGCAAACAATGAACTTCTTGTAGATTTTCAGCTTGCCAGTGCCTGTGCAGAGCCTATACCTCTTCTGACTTCATGAACTCTTACAGATCCATTAAGACTCAGATCAAATGTCACCTATCTGCTACATGTGCAAGAAGAAAAACATCATGTACATATTTTGTGTTGCCAGCCTTTTCACCCTGGGCCTTTCTACATAGGCATAAGGTAGCTTGCTAGAGTAGAACTGTTTGCTAAACTCCGTGGCTGATAATTGTGCCTTCTCTACCCCTTCCCAGTCCAGCTCACGAGTTCAAATTGTATTGGGAATGTAGAAATAGCCTGCAGAAGCACTGAAGCTCTAACTACCAAATGCAGCCAGATATGTGCACATTTGTCTGTTGCTGTTACTCTTCACTATCCCATTTCTGAATCTCTCTGCCCCTGTTTATCTCCTGGTCCCCTTCAGTGATGAGCTACATTGTACTCGTTTTCTAGTCTTTAACTACCATATATAGTACTCACCTAGGAATATGGTTTCTGATATTTGAGATCTCTCTCTCTCTCTCTCTCTGTTTCACACACACACACACACAAACGAACATGCACACATCCCTACTCACCTGCGATTAAGAAGTTTTTTGACCCAATGTATTTTACCTCATAATATATAGAAGGAATGGTTTAAATCACCACATCCCAACCAAGGAAGGTACGTCACACAGTTTATACTACTGGCCCCGTCATATCTCCATTTTGGACAAATCACTATGAATATGAACCAAACACCACACTGCAGTTTGTCTATATGAGTTTCTTATAATCCTTGTCACAGGCAACAGCTTTATAGGTAAAGGAAATACCATTTATAAAGTATATCTTATGTGGCACATTACAAAATTTTTCACTTGTAATAAATGAATTTCATTGGCTATGATTACTTTTCACTTTAAGTGAAACAGAATACAGAGACCTGAAGAAGTTTGGTAGTTAAGATTGAGACAGTAGGGCTTTCACTAGAAACATAGTGAATAAGAAATGGAGCTTAATCTGATAACTCAACATTATTATTAAGGAGACAGAAAAGAGATGATGGTGGCCAGTACTCTGGAAGAAACTACGTATGGGATAAATGGACAACTTTAAGAGGTAGTGTGGAGTTATAATAGACAAGAACTGAAGACATATTGATTTGAGAAATATTAAAGCTACCTTGAGTTCTGACATGGGAGACTGGGTTGGTCCTACTTTAACTGGTCACAAGAGTAAAAATAGATTTAGAGACTCAAGATGAAGAGTTTCATTTTGTAAATATTCAGGCTCAGGGGCCTGTAACATGCCAACTGACTATTCAGAAGGCAGTAGCATTCACAAGTCCAAGCCGATCTATGTTAGGAAAAAAGTTTGCGGTAGAAATAATTGACTTATAAATAATGAACATGTACACGGTAAAGTATGAGATCTTCCAGGAAAAGATGTGTTCCTAGAGAATAGAAAGTGGCTTATGATACAATTGGCATCTAACAGATGTATAAAGGCGGGAAGATTGTAAAAGAGAGTAAGAAATAGGAGCCAGAGAAATAGGAGGAAGCTAAGAAGATGGATGTGTATCAGACGCAAAGTTTTTTTTTTTTTTTTTTTT
>NW_016823715.1:12916-14312 GCF_001698545.2 Rhinopithecus bieti
CAGATCTTCATGTGGAAAGCCTTTTTTTCAGAAAATGCAATAGAACTGCAATGGCTACATTTCATAGATCACATTAGTTTTTTTATACTTCAATTTTTTCTTTGGTTTGCGAATTTCATTTCACATTAGTACCTTTTCTTGAGAAAACTGTAGCTGTCAGGAGTCAAGATTCCTCAGCTTCAATGTTCAGCATCTCAAAGTGTCTGTCTTTTTTCTCCTTTTTTTCTTATATCAAAAAAAAAAATAGCAGAAATCTATTTCTATCTGAGCATCTCCAACATGCTCATTTCTGCCTACTCTTCCTTTCCCTTTACTTCTACCTTGTAGGCTCTTCTCTCTCCCTTCCTCTCTGCTGCCATCTTAGATCTTACTTAAAACCAGAATAATCACCTACTTGACTCTGATACACACTTGAACCATCACATATTTTATCCTGTTAGAATTACAAGTTATATAAAGATAAAGGTGCCCTTGTTTCACTATAATATCCCAGCACAGCATATGTACTCAATAAATACAAGTTGAATGATTGAAATTGTTAAAACTTGCAGTCCTAATTGCATTTCACTCTCTTTTCAATAACCACCTCTAATATCATATACAATGTAATTCTTATTGAGAGGTAACATGTCACAGTGGCCAAGAGTCCAGCATTCAGAGCTGTACTGCTAGGGTCTGAATCTTGGCTCTGGCATGCATTTGTTGAATAACCTTGATCAATGCATGTAATCTCTTTACTCCTTAGTCTTCGCATGTTGTCAGATGAAATATATAAACTTATTGTAATTGTAGGTCTAAAATAGTCTAATGTCTACAATTTCATGTGATTCAACTTAATATAAAATAGAAATAATAATAGTATCTTCCTCATGAAGTTTTCACAATTAAATTGGTTAATATATATGAAGTACTGAGAAACATACCTGGAACAAAGTAAAACTATATATGTATTTTATGTTTTACTATCATTATCACTATTGTTTGGAAAAAACTGAGTAACTATTTTGAGTACTAGATACAAAAGTATAGGGGTGAAAGGAGGATGTACTATTGAGGCATTCCTAGGTAGAAGTTTTGATGCAGAGCTACTCAAGCAGTGTACTGAGGCCTTTCCAGTTGTGCTAAGATATTGATCCTGAAGGCCCTCCAGCTGGCCATCTTCGGCCACAAGTGGTGTCCTCAGTTTACCTCGATGTTAGCATTCCTTGTAAATATAATCATTTTCTCTGTGTGGCATGAAATAAAAGTGTATTGAGAACCTTTAATTTATCGCATGAATCTTGGAGTCTTACAGACCTTGTGACTCAGTTGTTAGCCTAGGACAGACTACACAATTTGTGAGGCTCAGTGTCAAATGAAAATGAGGATCCCCCAGGGGAAAAAAGTGTCGTGTCAT
>NW_016823716.1:0-15217 GCF_001698545.2 Rhinopithecus bieti
TGAGACGGAGTCTTGCTCTGTCACCCAAGCTGGAGTGCACTGGCCAGATCTCAGCTCACTGCAAGCTCTGCCTCCCGGGTTCACGCCATTCTCCTGCCTCAGCCTCCCTAGTAGCTGGGACTACAGGCGCCCGCCACCTCGCCCAGCTACTTTTTTGTATTTTTTAGTAGAGACGGGGTTTCACCGGGTTAGCCAGGATGGTCTCGATCTCCTGACCTTGTGATCCGCCCGCCTCGGCCTTCCAAAGTGCTGGGATTACAGGCTTGAGCCACCGCGCCTGGCCAAGTTTTTTAAAATCTTTTTGTAGAGACAGGGTCTCCCTGTGTTGCTCAGGTGGGTCTTGAACTCCTGTGCTCAAGCAATCCTGTCTGGGGCTTTGTTGTTTGGATTTGTGGAGTATAGGTATGATCATTAGGACAAGGATAGATAGGAGGAGTGCTAGAACTCCTCCTAGCTTATTGGGGACAGATCGTAGGATAGCGTATGCGAATAGGAAATATCATTCTGGTTTGATGTGTGTGGGGGGGTGCTTAGTGGGTTGTTTGGGGTATAATTGTCTGGGTCGCTTAAAAAGTCGGGTGAAAATAGTACTAGTGTTATTAGAATAAGAAGGAGGAGGGTTAGGCCTAAAATATCTTTGATTGTGTAGTGGGGTGAAAGGGGATTTTGTCAGAGTGGGGGGAGATTCCACAGGGGTTATTTGATACTGTTTCGTGTAGGAAAAGTAGGTGTAGGGCTGTGAAGGTTGTGATAATAAAGGGTAGGGTAAAATGAAGGGTGAAGAATCGTGTGAGGGTTGGGTTGTCGATAGAGTACCCGCCTCAGACCCATTGAACGAGAGTAGTTCCGATATATGGGATTGCCGATAATAAATTTGTAATTACTGTGGCACCTCAAAATGATATTTGTCCTCATGGAAGTACGTAGCCCATGAAGGCTGTTGCTATGGTTATGCGTAGGAGTGTAATGCCGATGTTTCAGATTTCCAGGAGGAGGAATGAGCCGTAATATAAGCCTCGGTCTACGTGCAGGAATAGGCAGATGAAGAATATAGAGGAGCCGTTGGCGTGGAGATAGCGGATAGTTCAGCCGTAGTTTACATCTCGAGTGATATGTGCGATTGAGGAGAAAGCAGAGGAGGTGTCTGGTGAGTAGTGTATTGCTAGGAATAGACCTGTGATAATTTGTAAGATCAGGCAAGTTGCGAGGAGTGAGCCGAAATTTCATCATATGGAAATGTTGGATGGGGTGGGTAGGTCAATGAGGGAATGGCTAATTATTATTATTATTATTATTATTATTTTTTGAGACGGAGTCTCGCTCTGTTGCCCAGGCTGGAGTGCAGTGGCCGGATCTCAGCTCACTGCAAGCTCCGCCTCCCGGGTTCACGCCATTCTCCTGCCTCAGCCTCCCGAGTAGTTGGGACTACAGGCGCCTGCCACCTCGCCTGGCTAGTTTTTTTTTTGTATTTTTTAGTAGAGACGGGGTTTCACCGGGTTAGCCAGGATGGTCTCGATCTCCTGACCTCGTGAGCCGCCCGTCTCGGCCTCCCAAAGTGCTGGGATTACAGGCTTGAGCCACCGCGCCCGGCCAAGCTAATTATTTTTATGATTAGATTAGGTTTGCGTGTTGGGGTCATTAATGTTTTTGCAGTTGAAATACAACAATGGTTTTTCATATCATTGGTCATGGCTGGAGTCCATGTGGAAACGATGGCATACATTTTATTTTTATTAAGTGTACTATTGGTTATGGGATTTGTAGGGTTTTCTTCTAAGCCTTCTCCTATTTATGGGGGCTTAGCATTGATTGTTAGTGGTGTGGTTGGTTGTGTAATTATTTTAAATTATGGGGTACTTATATAGGTTTAATAATGTTTTAATTTATTTGGGAGGTATAATGGTTGTTTTTGGTTATACTACTGCGATGGCTGTTGAAGAGTATCCTGAAGCATGGGGTTCAGGATTTGAAGTTTTAGGTAGTCTTCTGGTTAGGGTTAATGATGGAGGTAGGATTAGTTTTATGGGTTTTAAGTTATGATGAGTTGGTGGTGGTAGTAAATTTAAATAACATAGGGAGTTGAGTAATTTTTGAGGGAGAAGGGTCTGGGTTAATTCGAGAGGATTCTATTGGTGCGGGTGCTTTGTATGATTATGGGCATTGGTTAGTGGTAGTTACTGGTTGAACATTGTTGGTGTGTATATTGTGATTGAAATTACTCGAGGTAATAGGTTATGCTGTTAGAAGTGGGATTAGGATAAGAGGGATAAGGAAGGAGAGGAAATAAAGTTTAATTATACCTTTTTGGGTGGTTGTGGTGATGGAAGTAATAATGTGGATGTGTGAAACTGTTTTGGGTATTGATTTTTCTAGTCAGATTGAGTCTGGTAAAAGGAAGGCCAGATTTTGGCTTATGAGTAGGTTTTGGTAGGGGATTATTCGATGAATTGTAGTGGGAAAGTACCCTAATATGTTAGAGAATTTGAATATGTGTGACGGGGTATTTATTTTGAGGTTATTAGTTATAAGGGTGAGGTCTAAGGCTACTAGGAAGCCTAGGGTGGTTATGCATAGGGCTAGGAGTTTTAGGTAGTGAGGTATTGTTGATTGGGGGAGTGTGGTGGGGGAGATGTTGTTGGTAATAAGAAATCCTGCGAGTAAACTGCCGATTGTTAGGCGTTTTATTGGGTTTAACAGAGTTGGGTTATTTTCATTAATGCAAATTGAGGTTGGAAAGCGTGGTTGTCCTGTTAGTGTGAGAATAATAGTCCGAGTGCTGTAGGCGCTTGTTAGGGAAGTGGCAATGAGAGTGATAGATAGGGCTCAGACGTTGGTATATGACGTGTTTGTGGTTTCGATAATAAGGTCTTTGGAGTAGAAGCCTGTGAGGAATGGCATGCCTGTGAGTGCTAGGTTACCGATAGTTAGGGAAGTTGAGGTGAGGGGTATTATTTTAAATAGCCCCCCTATTTTTCAAATGTCTTGCTCGTTATTTAGATTGTGGATAATAGACCCGGAGCAAATGAATAATATAGCTTTGAAGAAAGCATGAGTGCAGATGTGTAGGAATGCTAGATATGGTTGGTTGATGCTGATAGTGACTATTATTAACCTTAGTTGGCTTGAGGTGGAGAAGGTTACGATTTTTTTTTTTTTTTTTTTTTTTTTNCGCAGACTGCTGTAAATATAGTAGTAATGGCTCCCAGGCATAATGTAAGGCTTTGGATTAATATATTGTTCTCTATTAGAGGGGGGAAGCGGATGAGTAAAAACACTCCAGCTATGACTATAGTGTTGGAGTGGAGTAAGGCTGAGACCGGGGTTGGGCCTTCTATGGCGGAAGGTAGTCAAGGGTGGAGGCCAAGTTGAGCTGATTTTCCTGTCGCTGCTAGGAGGAGGCCTATCAGTGGTAGAAGGTTTGGGTTAGAGTTTAGGATAAATATTTGTTGGAAGTCTCATGAGTTATAATGCAGAAGAAATCATGTTATGGCTAGGATAAAGCCAGTATCACCAATGCGGTTATACAAGATTGCTTGAATGGCTGCTACGTTGGCATCTGTTCGAGCGTGTCATCAACTAATTAGTGGAAAGGATATAATTCCTACACCTTCTCACCCAATGAAGAGTTGGAAAAGGTTGTTAGCAGTAATTAGAATTAGTATAGTGGTGAGGAAAATGAGGAGATACTTAAAGAATTGGTTAATGTTTGGGTCTGAATTTATGTACCATAATGAGAATTCTATAATGCACCAAGTAGTAAATAATGCGATTGGAATAAACATTATGGAGAAATAGTCTAATTTGAAGCTTAGTGTTAGCTCTAGTGATTGGATGGTTGTTCAATGTCAGTTTGAAATGATTATGTCTTGGTCTAGGAGGATGTATAGGGCTGTGGGAAGGAGGCTAATGGTGAAGGTAACTATTATAGTTGTTTTTACATAGTTAGGGTATAGGTGTTTTTTGTTGGGGTTAATAAAGGTAATAATAATTGGGAAGGTTAGGGAAGTTAAGGTTATTATGACAGTGGAGGCGTACATGGTTATTACTTTTATTTGGAATTGCACCAATGTTTTTGGTTCCTAAGACCAATGGATGACTGTTACCCTTTAAAAGTTGAGAAAGCCGTTTTGTTAAATACCGGAGCATGGGTTAGCAGTCCTTGCAAGCTTTCTCGGTAAGTAGGAAGTGGTGGGTTTCTATGGTTAGATCCACAATCTAATGTTTTAGTTAAACTATTTTTACAAGGGGTGAAGCCTAGAATAATACTGGGGTTGAGGGATAGGAGAATAATGGGGGAGAGGTGTATAAATATTAATATGTTTTCTTGTGTAAAGGAGGGTTTTATGTTGATGATGTGGTGGGTGAGTACTCCTCGTTGCGTTGTAATGAATATGTGTGGGGAGTAAAGGGCGGTGATTAGTATGTTTAGTCCTGTGAGTGTGATGGTAATATGTGATCAAGAAAATGAAGTTATTATTACAAGTAGTTGTCCTATTAGATTAATAGTGGGGGGTAACGCTAGGTTGGTGAGGTTTGCTATGAATCATCAGAAGGCTGTTAATGGAAGTAGGGTTTGAAGCCCTCGAGAAAGTATTATAATGCGGCTATGGGTTCGTTCATAATTTGAATTTGCTAGGCAGAATAGTATAGATGAGGTGAGTCCATGGGCGATTATAAGGATAATTGCGCCAGTGAAGCTTCAGGGGGTTTGAATGAGGGAAGCTATAATTACTAGAGCTATGTGGCTTACGGAGGAGTATGCGATAAGTGATTTCAGGTCCGTTTGTCGGAGGCAGGTTGAGCTTGTTATGATTATGCCTCATAAAGATAATATGAGAAAGGGGTAGGCTATGTATTCTGTCAGGGGATTGAGGATTGAGGTAAGTCGTATCATACCATAGCCGCCCAGTTTTAGGAGTACTGTGGCAAGAACTATTGACCCGGCAATAGGGGCTTCAACATGGGCTTTAGGAAGTCATAAGTGTAGGCCGTATAAGGGTATTTTTACTATGAAAGCTGTTATGCATGCTAGCCAAGCTAGATTGTGTGATCAGGTGGTTGTTAGTTTTTGAGCTGTAAGTGTTAATAGTATGATATTTAGTGAGCCTAGGTTGTTATGGGTGTGGATTAATATGATTAATAGGGGGAGAGAGCCGGGTAGTGTATAAAATAGGAAGTATGTACTTGCGTTGAGGCGTTCTGCTTGGTTGCCTCATCGAGTAATAATAATTAGAGTAGGGATGAGGGTAGTTTCAAATAGGATATAAAATAATAATAATTCTGTGGCTATGAATGTTATGATTAAAGAGATTTGTAGGAAGACTATTATGGAAAGGTAGAGTTTCTTTCGTGAGGGGTTTTCATTGTGTAAATGGTATTGGCTTGCTATGATTATGAGGGGTAAGAGTCAGGCGGTTAGTGTTAGGAGGGGTGTTGTTAATGGGTCGGAAGATAAATAGGTTGAGTAGTTAATGAGGTTGTTGCTAGTTTGGTTGAAGAATAGCAGGGGAATAAGGCTGATGATTGGGCTGTGTGTGGTTAGATTAATTCAGATTATATTGTTTTTGGAGAGTCATGTTGTTGGTAGTAGTATAATTGTAGGGATAATTATTTTTAACATTGAAGTAAGCTTAGGTTGTGGACGTAATCTAGGCCATATGTGTTTGAGATTGAGATTAGTAAGGCAAGGCCTACTGCTGCTTCACAAGCAGCGAATACTAATAGGGCAATAGGTACAATATTAGCTAGAGGAGAGTGTATGTTTGAGGCCATGAGGGTACTTATAATGAATAGTGAAAGTATTATTCCTTCTAGGCATAGTAGGGATGATATTAGGTGTGAGCGGTAGGTTAATATGCCTAGGAGTGAAATGATAAATGCTAGCGCAATATTTATGTAGATAATAGGCATTTGGTTAGTATGATTATCATAATCTAATGAGTCGAAATCATTTGTTTTGTTTAAACTACTTACCAATTCAGTTCAGTTGAGTCCCTTTTGAGTTCATTCGTAGGCCAAGCTGAGGGTTAGAATGGTGATTAGTGTGATTGATGATTTAGTTATTATGGGAAGGTTTGTTGTTAGGAGGGCTCATGGTAAGGGTAATAGTAGGGCAATTTCTAAGTCGAATAGTAGGAAGGTAATGGCAACTAGGAAAAATTTTATGGAGAAAGGAATGCGAGCGGAGTTTAGTGGGTCAAAACCGCACTCGTAAGGGTTAGCTTTTTCTGTGTAGGAATTGAGTTGGGGTAGTCAGAATATAATGATTATTAGTAATAGGGTTAGAAGGGTGTTGATCGTCAGGGTTAATACTAGGTTGATTATTCTTTTTCGAGTTCTATCGAAACTAGTTGATTGGATGTCAGCTGTACTAATTATACTAAAAGAATAAGAACCTCATCAATAGATAGAGACACAGAGAAACAGCCAGATGACATCTACAAAGTGTCAGTACCAAGCGGCGGCTTCAAAGCCAAAATGGTGATTTGATGTGAAGTGATATAATAGTTGGCGAATAAGGCAGATAGTGAGGAATGTGGATCCGATAATAACATGGAGTCCATGGAAACCGGTAGCAATAAAAAATGTTGAACCATAGATGCCGTCTGAAATAGTAAAGGGTGCTTCATAGTACTCTGAGATTTGTAGTAAGGTGAAATAGATGCCTGGTAAGATTGTAGTGAGTAGGGCTTGGATTATTTGTTTTCAGTTGCTTTCTATTAAGCTGTGATGGGCTCAAGTGATTGTAACTCCTGCTGCAAGTAGTACAGAGGTGTTTAGAAGAGGTACTTCTAGGGGGTTCAGGGGGGTGATACCTGTTGGTGGTCAGTGTCCCCCTAGGTGTGGGGTGGGAGCGAGGCTTGAATGATAAAATGCTCAGAAGAAGCCGGCAAAGAAGAAAACTTCTGAGACGATAAATAAAACTATTCCATAACGAAGACCTTTTTGGACTGGTGTTGTATGGTGGCCTTGACAGGTACTTTCTCGGATAATATCACGTCACCACTGATATATTGTTAGTATATTGCTTAATAGCCCCAATGTTAATAGAGTGCTGGAATAAAAGTGAAATCATATGATTAAGCCAGATGTTATTAGAAGAGCTGAGAGGGCTCCTGTTAGTGGTCATGGGCTGGGTTTGACTATGTGGTAAGGATGGGATTAGTGAGTCATTAAGTGTTGTCGTGTAGATAAAGGCTTACCAAGAGTGTGAAAACATAGGCTTGGATTAGAGCGACTGCAATTTCTAGGATTGTTAGTAATACTAAAAGTATGAGGATAAGTGAGGTTGCAAGGAGATTAATGGCTGACAATGCCAGTGCGGCGTTTCCGATCAGATGCATTAGAAGGTGACCCGCTGTGATATTAGTGGTCAGGCATACAGCTAGGGCTACTGGTTGAATAAATAAGCTGATAGTTTCAATGACTACTAGTATGGGAATGAGGGGTGTGGGTGTACCCTGTGGTAGGAAGTGAGCTAAGGAGCTTTTAGTTTTGAAGTGAAGACCTGTAATTACTGCACCAGCTCATAGGGGGATTGCTGTAGCTAGATTTATAGATAGTTGGGCGGTGGGCGTAAATGAGTGGGGTAGGAGTCCGAGTAGGTGATGGGTACTACAGCAGGTTGGCCTAGGATTGTTGGAGTTGTAAATGAGGTAAATAAATTTTCATTCATCTTAGTTGTCAAGGGTTGTTGTGGATTTGCGTGTTAGGGGTTTTTTGTGATGGGGTAAATATTAATTTGTGTTTAATAGTTTTAATTGTATAATAAGGTATAGCGCGGGGAGCATGGTTGTGATGGTGGTGAACCATGTAGACGTATTTAGTTGAGGCATTTCACTGCAGAGAAGGATGTTTTCTCAATCTTTAACTTAAAAGGTTAATGCTGTGGTAGCTATACAGTGGATCTGTGAGTGTTTTAAAGGTGGGTAGAAGTGTAAGGCGGGGTGACATATCTATAGGGTAAATGCGGGTCCTATTTCAAAAATTTTTAGTGGGATTAATTCTGCGACAATAGGCATAAAGCTGTGATTGGCACCGCAGATTTCTGAGCATTGTCCGTAATAGACGCCTGGTCGTATGGCAGTGAATGTAGTTTGGTTTAAGCGTCCAGGAGCTGCATCTGTTTTTAGGCCCAGTGTGGGAATAGTTCATGAGTGCAAGAAGTCTTGAGATGTGATTATTATACGGACAGGGGCTTCAATTGGAAGGACTACCCAATTGTCGACTTCTAGAAGTCAAAGGTCCCCTGGGTTTAAGAATAGTGGAGGGAGTATATAAGAGTTAAAGATTAAGACCCCGTAATCTGTATATTTGTAGGTCCAGTATCACTGATGTCCAATTGATTTAATAGTGAAGGAGGGGTTGTTAATCTCGTCTGTTAAGTAGAGAATGCGTAGGGATGGGAGGGCAATTGAGATTAAAATGATTGCGGGTAAGATGGTTCCAATAGTCTCTATCTCTTGGGCATCTGTAATATTGGTGTTGGTTAGTTTTGTTGTGAGTGTTGATGATAGAACATGTAAGACTAGAAAGCTAATTAGAGATACGATTATAAAGGCGTGGTCGTGGAAGGCGATTAGTTCTTCTATGATAGGGGATGTGGCATCTTGTAGGCCTAGTTGGACTGGGTGAGCCATGTAGGATATATAGGACTTAACCTATGATTTAGCTTTGACAAAGCTATGAAATAATTTTTCTAATACCTCATTGAAAAAGTTATAGAGGTTATAGGATTGGCTTGAAACCAGTTTTAGGAGGTTCGATTCCTTCCTTTTTTATTTGGTTTTGATGAAGGTTGGTTCATCAAATGTGTGATATGGTGGAGGGCAGCCATGTAACCATTCTAGGTTAGTGGACGGTTGCTCGATCGATAGGACTTTACGTTTTGAGGCAAAGGCCTCTCAGGTTATGTATACTATTAATATTATCGCTACTAGGGAGATGAAGGAGCCTATAGATGATACAATATTTCATGTGGTATAGGCATCAGGGTAATCAGAATAGCGTCGAGGTATTCCGGACAAACCGAGAAAGTGTTGTGGAAAGAAGGTTAAATTTAGGCCTACAAATGTAATGGTAAAGTGGGCTTTGGCACAAGCCTGATTTAGAGTATAGCCTGAGAATAGGGGAAACCAGTGAATAAATCCTCCTATAATAGCGAATACAGCTCCTATTGACAAGACGTAACGAAAGTGGGCTACGACGTAATATGTGTTGTGCAGTACGATATCTAGTGATGAGTTTGCTAATACAATACCGGTTAAGCCTCCTACGGTAAAGAGGAAAATAAAGCCTAAGGCTCAGAGTATTGCAGGGGATCATTTGATATTACCTCCGTGGAGGTAGCAAGCCAGCTAAAGACTTTAACACCAGTTGGAATTGCAATAATTATAGTGGCGGAGGTGAAGTAGGCTCGTGTGTCTACGTCTATGCCTACCGTAAATATATGGTGAGCTCACACAATAAAGCCTAAAAACCCAATTGATATTATAGCTCAAACCATGCCTATATACCCGAATGGTTCTTTTTTCCCAGAATAGTATGTCACAATGTGAGACATTATCCCAAACCCAGGTAAAATAAGAACGTAGACTTCAGGGTGACCGAAAAATCAGAATAACTGTTGGTACAAGATGGGGTCTCCTCCTCCGGCAGGATCAAAGAAGGTAGTGTTAAGATTGCAGTCTGTTAGTAGCATTGTGATGCCGGCAGCTAATACTGGTAGGGATAGGAGTAATAGGATTGCTGTAATTAGGACTGATCAAATAAATAAGGGGGTTGGTATTGAGATATTGCAGGGGGTTTTATATTGATGATAGTTGTGATGAAGTTGATAGCCCCTAAGATGGAAGAAACACCTGCTAAGTGAAGTGAGAAGATGGTTAGGTCTACAGAGGCTCCTGGGTGAGAGAAATTTCCTGCTAAAGGGGGATAGACTGTTCAACCCGTTCCGGCACCGGCTTCTACTATGGCGGATGCGAGTAGAAGTAGGAAGGATGGGGGAAGGAGTCAGAAGCTCATATTATTCAAACGGGGAAATGCTGTATCAGGAGCGCCGATTATTAGGGGCACTAGTCAGTTTCCGAAGCCTCCAATTATGATGGGCATAACTATGAAGAAAATTATGACAAACGCATAGGCTGTAACAATAACGTTGTAAATGTGATCGTTGCCTAATAGGTTGCCGGGTTGACCTAGTTCGGCTCGAATTAGGAGGCTTAGAGCCATGCCTATGATTCCAGCTCATGCGCCGAATAGTAAGTATAAGGTTCCAATATCTTTATGGTTTGTCGAGAATAACCAGCGGTTGATGAGCATAGGTGGGAAAAAAGAGGTAAAATGGCTGAGTAAGCATTAGGCTGTAAATCTAAGGACAGAGGTTGAGCCCTCTTTTTACCAGTCCCGAGGTGATTTTCATGTTGGATTGCAAATTCAAAGGAGCAGCTTAATTTCTGCCGGGGCTTCTCCCGCCTTTTTTTCCCGTGGCGGGAGAAGTAGATCAAAGCCAGTTGATTAGGGTATTTAGCTGTTAACTAAATTTTTATGAGTTTGAGTCCCATTGATCTAGCAAGGGCTTAGCTTAATTAAAGTGATTGATTTGCGTTCAGTTGATGCAGAGTAGAGTTTTGCAGTCCTTATACATTTCAGAAATTAAGTGTGGTTTAACTTACTAAGAGCTTTGAAGGCTCTTGTTCTTATTTAACCTAAATTTCTAGGGAATAGTTAGGGTCTCTATCTTACAATAGAGATATTGGTAAGAGGAGAGTAGTGAGGATAATGAGTTGGGGGGATGAGGAGTGTAGGTTTTGTATTTTCGAACTGTCATTTTATTTTTGTGTTATTGGATGTGGAGAGTAGTGTTATGGAGGTGATATAAATTAGGCGTATGTAAAAATATAAGTCGAGTAGAGTTATAGTAATTATAATAATGGGGATAACAAAGCTGTTGTTTTTTGTAAGTTCTTGAATGGTAATTCATTTGGGTAGAAAGCCGGTCAGTGGAGGTAGACCTCCTATGGATAGAAGAGTAGATGATATTAATGGTATTAATCAGGTTAATTTGTTTCAGGCGTGAGATAGTATTAGCGTTGTGGTGTTTGAGTTCAGGTTTAGGGTTAGAAATGCAGTGGTTGTTATAATAACATATACGGTTAGGTAAAAGATTGTGATATTTGGGTTATATGTTAATGTTATCATTATTCAGCCTACATGTGTAATTGAGGAGTATGCCAGAATTTTACGTAGCTGTGTTTGGTTGAGGCCTCCTCAGCTACCTATTATAATGGATAGAGTCGAGAGGGTTAGGAGAATACTTGTGTTAATTGATGGATGGATTTGATATATAATTGAGATGGGAGCTAGTTAAGTATCGGTGAAGTTTTTCGATCTGATTTAGGCTTATGCGGGGAGAAGATGTTCATGTTACTAATACTAGCATTGTTGCTTCTATGATGTGATAGATTAATCCAATGTAATGGGAGGAGTTCGGTAAGATGTTTGGGATTTTTAGGTGATTGACGTTGAGCTTGAACGCTTTCTTAATTGATGGCTGCTTTTGGGCCAACTATGGGAGTTAAGTTTCTTACTCTCTATATAAGGTTTTTTCCTAGTGTCTAAAGAGCTGTCCCTCTTTAGACTAACAATTAAGTTTACAGGGGGATTGGTGGTTCTGTGGGTAAACTTAAAGTTAAACTAAGATTCTATCTTGGATAACCAGCTATCACCAGGCTTGGTAGGCTTATTACCTCTACCCAGAAATCTTCCCACTATTTTGCTACATAGACGGGTGTGCTCTTTTAGCTGTTTTTGGGTAGCTCGTCTGGTTTCGGGGAATTTGGCTCTAGTTCTCTTTGCGAAATGGTCTCTAGTTAGTTCATTATGCAGAAGGTATAGGGATGAGTCCTTGCTATTTTGTGCTTGGTTGATTTTTTCATCTTTCCCTTGCGGTACTGTGTCTATAGCGCCGAGGTAAAATTTTCTATCGCCTATACTTTTATGTGTGTAAATGGTTTAATATATACTAATTTGGTAGTAGTATTGATTGGATTTTTGGGGCTAGTGTTAGCTCAAGGCAATCAAGTAATGTTGATGTCTTCTGGGTGTAAGCCGGATGCTTTGTGTGGAGCTATGCCTTGATTTATCCAAGTGCACCTTCCAGTACACTTACCATGTTACGACTTATCTCCTCTGTATAAACGTTGGGGTGTTTAGCTAAGTTAGTCCTTAAATATATTTGAGGAGAGTGACGGGCGGTGTGTGCGTGCTTCATGGCCTAATTCAACTAAGCACTCTATTCTTAATTTACTGCTAAATCCTCCTTGAACTCTTAGGTTTCATAAGAGTTATTGTGGGGTTTTCTGGAGTAGAAAATGTAGCCCATTTTTTTCCATCTCATAAGCTACATCTTGACCTAACGTTTTGCGTGGGCGTTTGCGCTTACTTCATACCTCTTGTCGGGGTTTGCTGAAGATGGCGGTATATAGGCTGAGCCAGAGATGGTAGGGTGGATCGGGGTTTATCAATTATAGAACAGGCTCCTCTAGGGGGATGTGAAGCACCGCCAAGTCCTTTGAGTTTTAAGCTGTTGCTTGTAGTGTTCTGACGAGTAGTTTTGTTACTTTAACTATTGAAGTTTAAGGCTAAGCATAGTGGGGTCTCTAATCCCAGTTTGAGTCTTAGCTATTGTGTGTTCAGAAATTTTAAAGCCACTTTCGTAGTTTATGTTACATTGGCTAGGGTTTTACAATTTAGGTGGAGTTTAGCTTTATTGGACTGGATCTATCTAAAACACTCTTTACGCCGGTGCCTATTAGCTTGGGTCAATCGTATGGCCGCGGTGGCTGCCATGAAATTAACCAACCCTAAATATAGTATAGCTTAGTTAAACTTTCGTTCATTGTGAAAGATTTGTCACTGCTGTTTCCCGTGGGGGTGTGGCTGAGCAAAGTGTTTTGAGCTGCGTTGAGCATGCTTGATAATTACTCCTTTCAATCATGGTGATTTGTAGGGTGTCTTCACCGGAGTGGGAATGCTTGCATGTGTAATCTTGCCAAGAGCTAATAGAAAGGCTAGGAGCAAACCTATTTGTTTATGGGGTGTGTACGCCCGTCTAGGCATTTTCAGTGTCTTGCTTTGGATATATTAAGCTACATAAACGGGGTGATGGGTAATGTGGGGTATTATCTTTGGGGTTGTGGTGATAGGGGTGTGGGTTTGGTAGTGGGTGAGTATTTGGGAAAAGGAGGGGGAAGTAGGGTCAAGAGTGATATGTGAAGTAAATTTTTATTAGTTGAGGGAATGGCAGTTGAAGTTGTGCATATCTAAAAGATGAAAATGTAAGCTCCGACCGGGTGGTAGGCTTTTGTTTTTGGGGTTTGGCAAAAGCAAATTTATGGGGAAAGGTCGGAGATGGGGGGTGGTTTGAGTGGAGCTTGTCGTGGTTTGTGTTAGCGTAGTGGGGAATGTGTTGTGTGAATAATCGTTTGTATGTCCTACAAGCATGGATTAAATAACACCTTATGGCATTTATGCGGGGCTGGAATATTGAACGTAGGTGCGATTAATAATAGCATGGACTAGGAATCAAAGACAGGCGCTGCAGGACTTATTGTGGTGGGGCCAGCATTCTGCAATGGGGTCGCATGCAGACCAGAGATAAAAGATACCAAATGCATGGAGAGCTTTGTGTGATTCGCCACGCCTGACCTGGTTCTATCACATAGAGAGGTTTGCTGAAATTTTAAAATATAATTGTAGATTCTTTCATTTCTTCTTACAGTTCTTCCATTTTGCTTTATTTATTTTGAAGCCCTGTTATTAATAGGTAAATAAATGTTTATGATTTGCGTGTGTTTTTGACGAATTAAACCCCTAATGTATATAAAATGATGCTCTTTTTTCCTTATAAAATTTTATTTTGTCTACTTTACATAATGGTATTATAATGATTTCAACTTTCTTTTGATTTTGTAGTGTGTAATAAGATCTTTTTCTTTGGCTGCATTAGAATTTTAATTTCTGATTTTAGTCCTTTTGGTCATGGTTTACCTTATTTTTTGGAGATGGGCTTTTACTCTATCGCCTGCGCTGGAGTGCAGTGTCACAATCATGGCTCACTGTGGCCTCAACCTCCTCCTGCCTTAGCTGGAAGGACCACAAGTGTGTGCCACTACCCGTGGCTAATTTTTGTGTGTGTGGAATTTTTTTTTTTGTTTTTTTTGTTTTGAGACGGAGTTTCCCTCTTGTTGCCCAGGCTGGAGTGCAGTGGCACAATCTCGGCTCACCACAATCTCCGTNAAACCCTTAATGTATATAAAATGATGCTTTTTTTCCTGATAAAATTTTATTTTGTCTACTTTACATGATAGTATTATAACGATTTCAACTTTCTTTTTGATTTTGTAGTGTGTAATAAGATCTTTTTCTTTGGCTGCATTAGAATTTTAATTTCTGATTTTAGTTGTTTTGGTCATGGTTTACCTTATTTTTTGGAGATGGGCTTTTACTCTGTTGCCTGGGCTGGAGTGCAGTGGCACGATCATGGCTCACTATGGCCTCAACCTCCTCCTGCCTTAGCTGGAAGGACCACCGGTGTGTGCCACTACTTGTGGCTAATTTGTGTGTGTGTGTGTGTGTGTGTGTGTGTGTGTGTGTGTTTTTGAGACGGAGTTTCCCTCTTGTTGTCCAGGCTGGAGTGCAGTGGCATAATCTCGGCTCACCGCAATCTCCATCTCCCTGGTTCAAGCAATTCTCCTGCCTCAGTTTCCCAAGTAGCTGGGATTACAGGCATGCACCACCATGCCCATCTAATTTTGTATTTTTGGTAGAGACAGGGTTTGTCCATGTTGGTCAGGCTGGTCTCGAACTCCTGACCTCAGGTAATCTGCTGGCCTTGGCCTCCCAAAGTGCTGGGATTACAGCAGGTGTGAGCCACAGGGCCAGGCCATTTTGTGTGTGTGTGTGTGTTTTTGTTTGTGTTTTTTTTGTTTTTTTTTTTAGAGACGGTGTTCTGCAATGTTGCCCACACTGGTCTCAAACTCCTGGCCTAAAGAGATTTTCCCACCTCGGCCTCCCAAAGTGCTGGGATTACAGGCGTGAGCCACTACACTCAGCCACTTTTCTTCATGTTTCTAGTGACTGATAGTTGATTAATAGAGTGCCGTGTTATATATGCTTATAATTTCCATCAAACATGTGAACATTTTGGCCATGATTT
>NW_016823717.1:0-7651 GCF_001698545.2 Rhinopithecus bieti
AAAATAAAAGAGGAAGGCCCCAGCTGTAATTCTTTTCTTAATTGAGGCTTACAAGGAATCTCATGCTGTCATGGGTGAGATTAATGGCTAGAGGAACTGAACATTGCAGGCAATCCTATAAATTAGTATAACTCTCTGGGAAACCAGTTTTGAACTATGTATGCAAATGAAAGAAATTCCTATGCCTTTTGACTCAGAATCCAAATTTATATGAATCCATGCTAAAACTATTTAAAGCAAAATTAAAACGTTTGGGTAAGGATGTTCATATGGTGAAAATTACCAGCTTATCATACATCTAGCAAGAGTAGAAACACTAAACAAACTAGGATACATTTATTTGCTGGAATATTTTAAGACAATGTAGCCACTGAAAATATTTTGTGTAGCCTTATGAAGGGAAGGCAGCTTGGACACTGCCTTTCCTATCTATTCCTCTTTGGTAATATCACATCCACAGTATGTTGGAAAAGTATAAAATATGCCCTAGATCTTGAATTGGCCTGAGATTTTCAGGGGACAGAATGGGAAAACCTAGCATTTATTGCCTGTGCTGCCAGGCAAACAAACAAACAAAAAACAGTAATTTAGAAGAATGATAATACATCCTTAAAACTTGGGGCAAAGGCATGCAAGTCTCTTCTCTGCTAGGATTTTCTGCACCCTCTCTGTTATAGACTGGAGACCTGAGAAGCCACTCAAGCCAGTGGATGTGAGTCTGAATAGATCCCACACCATTTTATGTCCAAGGAACCATGGACGAGGTCTCCCAAGACATGAAAAGGGGAATTTGGCCACAGCTTTCACTTTGCTCAGAGCCAGACCATAGGAAGAGTAGCCTTCCTGGCCATCAACTGCTACCTGGGTTACCAACAGGCTGCCCCAATAGGGGTCCAGACACGACCTCTTACAAGCTGGCAAAAGGAAAGTGCATTTCATTGAAGGGGACTGTGTAGTTCACAGCACTAAGGCTGAGGCTCATGTCTACAGCCAACAGTTCTTGTTTAAGTCGAAATAATGGGAAGGACAGAGGAAAATTTCACAAGAGTTATAAGAATTTTAAAGAAGTTATAATTGGAGAACAATATAGGCTGCCTGGGTATAAAACAATGAGTTCCTAAATAAATAAACAAGTAAACTCAGAAACAGCACGGTAATTCTTGAGAATTGAAGAACCTTGCAAAATCCATACTTATAATAGGACAAAAGGAAATGAACATCAAAAGTGAAAAGTTGAGACTCAGAATACAGTGCTTTCAGTGAAGAGTTTACTGGGTATCCTTCTAGGCACAGAACGCACAGATAAGTATGTATTAGGTATTACTACCTTATTTAAGTAACTTGAATTGCATCATACATATCATTCTTCATTTTGCAACTTTCACTACTATTAGAGGAGTCAGGTAACATACCAGTATATAAAGTTCTAGGAAATTAGTTTATCATAGCATTTAGAAGCATTGACCCCAAATCTTGACTGCTTGAATTCAGATTCTGCCTCCCCGACTTCCAACCTGTGAGATTTTGGATAAATTACTGATAGCTTTCCTAGGTCTGAGTTTCCTCTTTTGTAAAATGGGCATGAAATATCACTGGCCTTGTAGGCTAAGTATAAGGATTATTTACATCAAAGCACCTAAGGAAGTAGAAGAATGTCACCCACATAACAAATGCTATATAACTAGTAACTATTATTCACTTACTCTTTTAACAACAGCACTGTACTGTCTAGAAGTCACTTAACAACGGCCCTCTTGACTAACATTTGAAACCTTTCCTTTATTCCCTCATTGCAACAAACTTCCTTGGACACAGTACTTTTGTTCCTTTGTTCGCATGCCTGCCACCTTTAAATTAGCATATTTGGTGTCAAGCTCATTAACCCTGATGAAATGTAACATATTTAAAGCAGGGTACGCAAATATGCTGGCTGTCTGATTGTATGTAAAATAATGATGCCGATAATGACATTGATAAATAACTAGCATATATCAAGCTTTCTAGAGGCACTAAATGTAAAATCCATTTAAAATGGGACCACCACAAAGGGGCTGCTTTTTTGAAAACACAATCATGGTTGTGTTTGAAATGAAAAAGAAATCTCCCTCTGTCATAGAAATTTATAAAATATGTGGACCTTGTAGATAATTTAATTGTAAATATTTGTGCATATTAACTTATTTTCCAGGTTAAAGCTTCTCTGATGGTTTATATTATATTTCATTTTTTATAGTCTTGGTAGCTCCAAAGCACCAAGATAGTTACTTGCCCCCAAAAGAAAAGTAAAATAATCACAATTATATTAGTGATCATAGTGATCTGACATTATAGCAGTGACTGTAAGAGAAAATATTTTTTAATACAGGGGTCACCAGCTGTGCTCAGAAAGCTATTCACAGCCCCAGATGTGTTCATTTGTCCTGCAAAGTGTTTGTAAAAATCAAATAAGTTGTAAACGTTTAAAAATCAACATAACAGTCAGATTGTGATGCAGCATCTCTTCAAAAACGTGACAGTCTGCCAACACCTAGAGGTCTCCTGCATGGTGTATCAGTGTTTGGAGGTGAGAGAATCTCCCCTTTGAAAAGTATGTTCCCTTTATACTTCAGCAAAACTCCATCTAATTTTGCTCTCTGCAGTCTGACTTGTAAGCACTTGAAATACTGTCTCCTGAGTTAGATTGGGTCAGGCATTAGATGAAGGGCTTCACGTTCATTATTTCACTTAATTCACAACATCCTATGAGTAGATACTTTTTAAATATACATTTTACAGGTGAGAAGACTGAGATTTGAGGCAGTCCGATGAAACTTGCTCAGTGTCACTCAATGCCCAGCCAGGATGTCAACCAGGATTTGAACTAAGGTCTATTTGACCTCACAGCTGAAATGCTTAACCACCAGGCTCCAAAAATATTCACTAACCCTATGTGAATTAATCTACATTTGTGCCTGTATATTCTTAAAGTTGGTTCTCGTAGGTCACTGTGTCTATGACAATCTTCTCTTAGTGGGCATGAGCATCGGCTGTCTGCCTGTCTGCCATTGTTGTATCTGAATGGTCTCCATTCTGCATGTGTCTTCTTTTCCCTCATCTTCATTCCTGTATTCATTCCATCATTATTTTCTTCTGTCACATAATTTCTCTATTTTTCACATTTTTTCTTTCTATTCCATCCTTAGGTCTCCAAAGATGCAGAAATAAAATATTTTTCATTCCTGTACTCTATTTTGTACAAGAAACACATTTTGCCTGAATGGAAGGGATTATGTTGAACAATTTAATTTTTTAAATATCAGTACCCCTTGATAGTATACACCCAATTTCCCCTCATTCTCTGCTCATACTCTCATCTGAATTATATCTTCATTAGTGAAAACTTACTGTGACCCATGTGTGATAAAGCCCTAAACATCATCCCCTTTGAGTAAAAAGAGAATACAATTAATCATCCTTTGGGAATAAAGGTATGAATAAGATTCAGTTGTTTGAAAAAAAAGTCTTTGTCAATTATATGAGACAGAGATACCTATATGCACCTTAACCTAACAGCAGCGCCTCACTGTAATTCTCCATTCATTGCACAATTCCATTCATCACCATGTAGTTGACATCTGTAAGACTCACTCCGTGGCTCCCAAAGCTTCTGTTGCATTCTTCTCCCCCAGGAACAGAAGCTGGTTTCCTTTTTATTTCTACTTCCTTCTAACCTTCAAAGCAGTGAATGTTCTGATATCTTTTTATTATTTATTACTGGTCTGATCACAACTTAATTACAACTTATGTGTGCAAATGCTATCTCATGAAGGCCTTTATTATTTTAAATTATTACTTTTTTAAAAAGTTCTATCTCGGCCTCCCCGAACAAACCTCGTTACTGTAGTGATAATGCGTAAAATTCATTTCTCATGATAGGTTTGCAATATAGTATCATACCTCCACCCTAAATATTTTTCATGGTATACGCACTAAGTTATTTCTTCTTTTGGTTCTAACATTTCAGTCAAAGTGCCTGAAATGCTCTTTTCTTTGGAAAGGACCAGATCACCTACATGGATTGATACGGTTTGGCTGTGTCCCTACCAAAGTCTCATCTTGAATTGCAGTTCTCATACTCCCCACGTGTTCTGGGAGGGACCCGATGGGAGGTAATTGAATCATGGGGGTGGTTTCCCTCATGCTGTTCTAGTGATAGTAAGTTCTCACATGATGTGATGGTTTTATAATGGACTTCCCCTTTCACTTGGCTCTTATACTTCTGTTCCTACTGCCATGTGAGAAGGACATGTTCGCCTCCCCTTCTGCCATGACTGCAAGTTTCCTGAGGCCTCCCCAGCCATGCTGAACTGTGAGTCAATTAAATGTCTTTCCTTTATAAATTACCCAGTCTCAGATATGTCCTTATAGCAGCATGAGAATGGACTAATACATGGATCTAACAAGGGAATAATTTGACTTGTTAAAACTTTCATTTAATAAACGTGTTGGAAATCTACCATGGCCTCGCCCCAGTGAAGGATACCACAAATCAAAAGCTCATAAACTCCTCTCCATTCCCTCAGAAACCTCACAGGAAATGGTAGACCAACGTACAAACAAGTTACTTCACTAAACTGTGATCTGTACCACCTCTGATGTCTATATAACATGAAGGGATGTGGATAATTCCACCTTTTAACTCAGAATAACAGGGTCACATAATGTGAGGTGTTTGTGTGGTCATGTAATCATTCCATGGGAACCCCAGGAAGCACTTTTATTTTTCTTTTTTGACAGGTGGGTCATCAAAACATGAGTTAGAATACTTTTGGCTTCAAGAAGTAGACATCAGTTTTTGCTATCTGAAGCCCCAAGAGGGAACTTACTGGAAGGATTATTAGATTTCTCACTAGAAACTGAAAAATTTGAAGTAAAAGAAAACCAAAAACCAGCAACCAGGAGTTTCAGGAAAAAGGACAACTCCAGAGACCCCACCTGAAGAAGATTGGGCACCTCCTAAAAAGTAGCCACAAACACAACTCGGCTTCCAAAAATCCCAGCCTTGGAATCTCAATCCCAAATATCAGTTTCCTGAACACATGTGACAGTGGTCCAACCTGTGCAGCCTTGGGTCTATCGGCTATAGCCAAGAGACCAAGTGCTGATGTAATTCCAGTGTGGCCACCGGGGTCAAGCTTTCTAAGAAGCCATGTCCAGAGAAGAGGAAAGGAGGAGCCTAAACCCAGTGACTCTGAATATTGTTTCTGCCAGTTTCAGATACCAATAGCAACATGGTCATCAGAGTGCCCATTAACATTTACGAGAAAGGCATTTGTATTTCTTCCAGTCAGCTGTAGAAATTAAAGCATTCATGTAAGCTTTAGAGAATTGGAAATGTGAGAACTTCCTAATGTAAACTAAAGACAGTGATAAGAAAGAGATATTTGTACTCAATCCACTGCCTATTTTTATACTACGACTGCATCTAAAATAACATATATAAGCAATAGTAAGAGAGAAAATGAGGGAACACAAAGAAGGTTGGAGACATTTACCATGAAGGGTGATTCATGTCATCAAGTAATTGTCATCAAGTAAGTGAAGGGTTATTATGAAGAGAACTCTGGACAACTCTTCTTAATCTTCCTAGAGCAAGAATAAATGGATTTAAATGCCAACAAGGGAAGGTTAGGTTAGAAATTAAAAAGGATGTCTTGACAATAAAAGTTATTAAGCATTAACTGAGGATTCTCGGTCATAAACGGTGGGAAAAGAGATCCAATACTTCATGTTAAAAATCATTTAAGTCACTATTTCTTTTTATATAAAATTGATTGTTATAAGAAAGCATTTGGATGGAAAACAAACAATTTTTACAATCATATTTNCATGTTAAAAATCATTTAAGTCACTATTTCTTTTTATATAAAATTGATTGTTATAAGAAAGCATTTGGATGGAAAACAAACAATTTTTACAATCATATTTGAGAGCTTGGGAACTAGGCAGTCTGACAGTATCCAAAGAATGATAAATAATTGATAAGATCAGTTTTAAGTCAGCTATTTTTTAATAGAATTGAAAGATAATGAACTTCACTAAAGTTTATCACTTTATGTCTTGGAGTCTGTGTCATGGGACTGCCCCTAGATAAGAAAGCCCTCTTAATGGAATGTCCTGGGTTGTTGAAATCACTTGGAGGAATTTCAAGTCAGATATGTTTGCCTATTTACCAGAAGGCCCTGAATATTGATTCTGCCAGTTTCAAATACCAACAGCAACATGGTCATCAGAGTGCTCATTAACATTTACTAGAAAGACATTTGTATTTCTACCAATCAGCTGTAGAAATTAAAGCATCCATGCAAGCTTTAGAGAACAGGAAATATGAGAAATTCTTAATGGAAACTAAGGAAAAGTAGAAATGAATGAAGTGTTATCATGTACTGGCCATGTGTTAGTAATGACAGAACATAAAGTGCTTGTGCTTAAGTATTCAAATTTTCAGTTTATCATCATCAAACTGTTTTCATGAAAGCATTAGGTATCCATTTTAAATCCCTATCACTCATAAACCTTTATGGTCATCAGTTGTTAATTTTAGTTTATTTACTAAAATTCATTTTCAAAGGGGACACACTATGGAATACCATCTTCGATTGGTTATTGGACTAGTATAGGTTAAAATAGAGTGAAAGATGATGATAAGGCAGAATTGGTGTTATCAGAATAAATTCATCCATTTCCAAATTGTGTTCTTTACATAGAGATCTCTACATGGCAATGTTTTAAAATAATGCTCCCCAATTAAGCATAGTACAAAAGTACATGTTCATTATTTTGTGTCCTGTCGTTGCTGCTATTATTGTTGCTAGGAAAATGGGATAAGTTCTTTTGTGTTATATCATCAGAACCAAGTAAAACAAAGTGTATGTACAATGGAGTAATTGGGGATTAGTAAAAGTTACCATACAGCATAAAACAGACACACACACACACACACACACACACACACACACACTCCATTCTCTCACTCAAGGGAACCATTTATTATCCATTGACTGCCACCTGCATACAAGGGGCTTTGCAAGTCACAACTACAAACAAACACACGATTAAAATAACTGGTGTTGGCGAGGATGTGCAGAAAAGGAAACCCTTGCATGCCGCTGGTAGGAATGTAAATTAGCACAGCCATTATGGAAAACAGTATGGAGGCTTCTCAAAATATTAAAATAGAAATACTAATCTGAAATTAAACCAGCAATCCCACTTCTGGGTATATATCCAAAGGAAGGGAAATCAGATTCATAATTTCCTAGATGGCAATGCCTTTTAAATAATGCTTCTCAATTAAATAGAGTACAAAAGCACATGTTCATTATGTTTTAAGTTTTTTTGTTGCTACTATAATTGTTGCTAGAAAATGGGGTAAAAGCTGCACTTCCATGTTCACTGCAACATTATTCACCATAGCCTAGATGTGAAAACACAAGTGTCTATCAGTGGATGAATAGACTTTTAGAATGTGGCATATACTCACAATGCAATACTATTCAACCTTAAAAAAGTAGGAAATTCTGTCACTTGCAGCAATATGTATAATCCTAGAGGATATTCTGTTGAGTGGAATAAACCAGACACAGAGGACAAATACTGCATGTTCTCATCT
>NW_016823719.1:0-1679 GCF_001698545.2 Rhinopithecus bieti
AGCTCATAGAAACGTACTGTTTAAAACCTACTAAGCCCAGATAGAAATGAGATTGAAGCTATCTATAAAACTGCTTTATGATGCATGGATTCATCCCACGGAGTAAAACTTTCTTTTGATTCAGCAGGTTTGAAACACTCTTTCTGTAGAATCTCTGATGGAACATTTTGAGCCCTTTGAGACCTATGGTGAAAAACTGAATATCTGAGATAAAAACTAGAAAGAATCTATTTGTGATACTACTTTGAGATATGGGGATTCACCACACAGAGTTAAACCTTCCTTTGATTCAGCAGGTTGGAAGCACTCTTCTTGTATCTGCAAAGGGACTTTTGGGAGTCCATTCAGGCCTATAGTGAAAAAGTGAATATTCTGATATGAAAACTAGAATGAAGCAGTCTGTCTAACTGCATTGTGATGCTTGAATTCATCTCACAAGCTTAAACCTTTCTTTTGATTCAGAAGGTTGCAAACACTATTCTTGTAGAATATTCAATGGGACATTTGGTAGCCCATTGAACCCTAT
This sequence comes from Rhinopithecus bieti, assembly GCF_001698545.2. Taxonomy (NCBI): domain Eukaryota; kingdom Metazoa; phylum Chordata; class Mammalia; order Primates; family Cercopithecidae; genus Rhinopithecus; species Rhinopithecus bieti. Next base: position 527 of record NW_016823719.1, read on the forward strand.
AGTGAAAAATTGAATATCCTCAGATTAAAACTAGAAAGAAGATATAAGTGAAACTGCTTTGTGATGAGTGGATTCATCTCACAGAGTTAAACTTTTGTTCAGATTCAGCAAGTTGAAAACACTGTTTTTGTAAAATGTGTGAAGGGACATTTGGGAGCCCATTGAGCCTATGGTGAAAAACTAAATACCCCATGTAGATAGTACAAAGAAGCTGTCTGTGAATCTACTTTGTGATGTGTAGATTGATCTTACAGAGTTCAGCATTTGTTTCAATTAAGCAGGTTGGAAGCACTCTTTTTGTATAACCTGTGAAGGGACATTTTGGAGCCCATTGAGGTCAAGAGTGAAAAACTGAATATCCCCATATAAAATCTTGAAAGAAGCTATAAGTGAAAATGTTTTGTGATATGGGGATTCATCTCACAGAGTTAATGCATTGTTTTCATTCAGCAGAATGGAAACCCTCTTTTGTAGAATCTGCAAAGGGACATTTTGGAGCCCATTGAGGATAACACTGAGAAACCGAATATCCCCATATAAAAACTAGAAAGAAGGTATCTGTGAAGCTGCTTTGAGGTGCGTAGATTCCTCTCAATGAAATAAAACATTCTCTTCATTCAGCTTGTTGGAAAAACTCTTTTTGTAGAATCTGTGAAGAAATATTTGGACTCCATTGAGGCCAATGGTGGAAAACTGAATATCTTCATATAAAAACTAGAGAGAAGCTATCTGTTAAACCACGTTGTGATGTGTACATTCATCTCACAGGTGTAAAATATTTTTTTGATTCAGCAGGGTGCAAACACTCTTTTTGTAGAAACTGCAAAGAGACATTTGAAAGCCCATTGAGGCCTATGGTGAAAAACTAAATACACAAAGATAAAACCTAGACAGAAACTATGTGAAACTGCTTTTTGATGTGTGGATTCATCTCCCAGAGTGAAATCTTCATTTTGATTCAGCAGGTTGGAAGCACTCTTCTTGTAGAATCTACAAAGGGACATTTGGGAGTGCATTGAGGCCTATGGTGAAAATCCGAATATTGCCATATATAAACTAAGAAGAAGCTACCTGTGAAACTGTTTTGTGATGTGTTGATTCATCTCACAGAGTTAAATCTTTCTTTTTATTCAGCGGTCTGGGAAACCATTTT
>NW_016823720.1:0-980 GCF_001698545.2 Rhinopithecus bieti
AGCAGTTCGGTTGCACTGTTTTCAGGTAATCTGAGAAGGGATATTATGGATCTCATCGAAGACTGAGGTGACAATGGAAATATCCTCAGATAAAAACTAGAAAGAAGCTTTCTGAGAAAGTTCTTTGTGATGTGTCAATTCGTCTGACACAGATACACTGTGCTTTTCATTCATCAGTTTTTTTATCACTGTTTTCATGGAATCTGCAATAGAGTATTTGGGAGTGCATTGAAGCCTATGGTGACAAAGGAAATATCCGCAGATAAAAACCAAAAAGAAGGTTTCTGAGAAAGTTCTTTGTGATGTGTGAATTCGTCACAAAGAGTTACAGCTTTCTGTTCATGAAGCACTTTGCTAACACTGTTTTCGTGGAATCTGCAAAGGGATTTATGGGAACGAATTGAGGCCTATGGTGAAAAAGGATATATCCTCAGATAAAATCTAGAAAAACTTTCTGAACAATGCTCTATGATATGTGAATTCACCTCACAGGGTTACATTGTTCTTTTCATAGAGTAGTTTGCTAAAACTGTTTTCTTGGAATCTGCAGTGGGATATTACGGAGTGTATTGAAACTTATGGTGACATAGTATATATCCTCATAGAAAAAATAGCAAGAAGCTTTCTGAGAAACTGCTTTGTGGTGGGTTTATTATCTCAGAGAGTTATGAGATTTTTTTTATGTATCAGTTTGATAACACTGTTTCTGGGGAATCTAAGACGGGATAATTTGGATCACATTGAAGATTATGGTGATAAAGGAATTATCCTCAGATACAAACTAGAAAGAAGCTTTCTGAGAAAGTTCTTTGTGATCTGTCAATTCATCTCACAGAGATAAACCGTTCTGTTCATTGAGTAATTTGATAACACTGTTTTTGTGGAATCTGCAATAGGGTATTTGGGAGGGTATTGATGCCGATGGTGACAAAGGAAATATCCTCAGGAAAAAAAAAAAAAAAAAAAAAAAAAACAGAAAG
>NW_016823721.1:0-2180 GCF_001698545.2 Rhinopithecus bieti
CAATTTAATCTGTTGCATAGCTCTCCCTAAGATACATGACTAGACTACTGATGAATGCAAAAAAGAAATTTCTAAATTTATTGACCATGAATTGGTGCCTAAGTTTGCCTGGTGGGAGTGTGTATGAGATTCATATTTCTCCTACAAAAAGTTATTGCAAACACGATGGCTTAAGAAACAACACACATTGATTTTTTCATTGTTCTGGAGGTCAGAAGCCTGAAATGAGACTTAAGGGACTAAATTCAAGTAGTTGGCATAGTTGGTTCTTTATTAAGTTTCCAAGGAGAATCTATTCCTTGGCTTTTCTAAATTCTAGAGTCTACCTTGACTCATGGTCTCTTCCTTTATCATCAAAGCACATCATTCCATCACTTTTTCCATTATTACATCTCTGTTCTTTGACATTTTCATCTATGTCTCATAAGGATCCATGTGATAATAGTGAGACCACTTGGATAATAGAAGATGATCTCTCATCTTGACATGCTTATCTTCTTGAGAACTGTGAAGGCTTTTCTCTTGTATGCTAACATACTCAGCTACCAGAAGTAAAGAAGTGGATGTCTTTGAGGAAAATATAATCTAACCTATTACAGAAAGTCAGTTTTCATCCCTTTCCTAGAAGCCACCCATGAATTCAAGTACAGCACCTGAAGTTGCCTCTGGAGTTCACTGTTGATCCAAGCTAAAGGAGATGCATTTTGTTCTTAAGTCGTGGTGCATTTCTACTGCGTCTTTCAGGAAAGTCAGACATGTCATCCTTTGGAATAAGTATATCATGCTCTCTTTCTGGCCACCACAGTCATAAATAAAGGAGTGACAGGGGCTAGGAAGAAGAAAGGAAGGAGTTGCTTACTTTGTGATTATAAAAGCATGTTAGTGATGCATTCCAAGTTTGTGACAATGATTATAATCAAAAGTATAGATGTGAAAGCCTTCACTCTAATCATAGTTAGATTATTTACCATTCCAAGCAAAGTGCTATCATCTCCCTGGGCTTTCATTTCTTCACAGGTAAGATGAAGATAAGAGTCACTCCAGGTTGCCATTGTTGTGATTTAATGAACTAATGAAAGGAAAATCTTTAACAAGGTCTCTATAACACCATAAGCACTCAAGGAATGAATAATAATATTTTTAAGGGATTTAAATGCCACCAACTCAAGTTGTTATATCTTTGCTGTTTATCATACACAATTTATTACTAGCATGTTTTCAAGTGCCTTCTAAGTAGCAGGACTATGCAACGAAAATAGTAGCAAGTCTCAGTGTCTGATCTCAACAGCTAAGTTCCTAATATGTAAAATCAGAGTATGTTTAATTAGGAAATATTCACACACCAGCCAAGTTCCATGGGTTTGTAATTGAACCGGGAGTAAAGGAAAATATGTAAACTGTCTTCCTGTATTGATTGCATGTCTCCAACAGCTGAGCTAACAAAGGACTTTCTTCTTGGAATTACATTCGTGTTAGGGAGATTTGGAGCTCATACTATGCAAAAGTGTGCAACCAACCTCCGTTTAATCCTACAGACTACACCTACTTCAGTGGCAACATTTTATACACCCTAGGTGGAGAGGGAATTACTTTAAAATAAGACTTACATGTTTCCATTAATAAAGCAATACAACTTTACATAAAAAATCTGCAAAATTGCCATTATGGGGAAGAAAAGCTTAGCATTTCTTTACTAAATCAATAAGATGTATTAGTTTACCCTTTTATTATATTTATCTTTAGCAATGTTTATCTCATACTTTTGTAATGCAGATGACACAAGCCCTTTATGATGAAATGCATAAAGAGGAAATTAATGATGGTAAAAATCTCTCAGTCATTTTATTTCTTGTCTTCCTGGACTATTTTTCCAATTATGGAGGTCATCTTTATCATTTAAATTATCCAGTGAAAAAAGTTTGACTTCACTTTCTTATGAATAGTGAGGCATTCCTCATTTTAAGAAATATGGGTTAAGCACATACAAGCACCCAGACTGTTTTAGATGACAAGGACAGGACTAAGCAGCTTACTCATCAGTTTCAAAGGGTAATTGGAATAACGTCAAATTTCAGCATTCAGTCCATTTCTTGGCTTTCTTAATAAATGATGATATATTGTTTCTAATATAAACTCCTTTAGAGACTCATTTATATCTTCAGATAAAAAGCAAAACAAAC
>NW_016823722.1:0-10829 GCF_001698545.2 Rhinopithecus bieti
GCAAAAGGGGAAGCCCCTTATAAAACTACCCGATCTTGTGAGAACTTACTCATTATCACAAAATAGCAGGGGGAAACTGCCCCCATGATGCAGTTATCTCCCACCAGTTCTCTTCTACCACATGTAGGAATTATGGGAACTACAATTCAAGATGAGATTTGAGTGGAGACACAACCAAACCATATCAATGTCTCAGTAGGGTTAGAGAATTGTTGCATAGAAATACTAAAGAGAAACTGAACTGGAAAGATAGATTGTGGTGGTTAGCAAGTGGGACCCATGGAATTAAGATTTGACTTGTTTTGAGGTGATATGGCTCTCAGTGATGCAGTTAATAGTGTAATTATATAAGTGCAAGACTGAGGTCAACTAGAGGAAACACTGTGGTATGTGTGAATTCAGATTATCAGCCTATGTGGTTGTTTAAGGTCCCAAGGGAACTGATGGGAGAAATGAAAATGCAGGCCTCTAGGCCACAGTCTTCATTGAATGATGGGGGATGTCATGTTTCTAGGAGATGGCAAAAGGATGAATATGAGTTTGCATCTTAGATGGCATTTACTTCATGGAAGAAGGTGGAAGAAATTGTTTTGAGGGAGCTATGAAGAGCTAGAAGGACAACTACCTTACTCACAGGCCTGGTAGGACCTGGGATGTGCAGGAGAAGTTGTATTTTGATTACAGTAAAGTTTGTTAGAGCCAGAAGAAAAAGAGAACATTTCAAGAAGAGATGGGGAGTCGGGTGATTTTTCTGATGACAGACCATGAGTTCCAGTGTAGGACAGGAGTTGGAAGTTGCAGATTGGACCATATCAGAGCATGCACCCACCCTCTGGTGATAAAATGAAGGATGCGTGGAGATGCTTGGACTTTGATTAATAACTGGTATAAAAGGGAAGTAAAACTAGGTCAAAATAGGTCTGTGCTATTATGACCAAGTTTGGCTTGGCTTCTTGGCACTTTGTGGGACTGAGGCTAAAGGTATATGGTGGGCAGCTGGGTAATAGGGAGCTGCAGAGATAAAGATGAACATTCCTAAACTGCTTCTCTGAAGAAAAAAACAACCAACTTTCAATTAAAACTCGGTAGGACTATTCAGACATTCTTGATAGCATCTCATCCAGTAACAGTTTACGGTAAACAGCTTCAATAACTCCTTGACAAAAAGTGGTAAATTTATTCATCTGGTAAAAGATGAAGTGATTTCTGGCAAAAGGGCCCTCTGTGAATTGATATTTGACAAACCGAGTTTTGTTTGCTGCTGTTGCTTCCAGCAGAGAAGCCAGGGGTGTACCCGGAGCGGGTGGCACTCATTAGATTCTATTCTCGTTTCTTACTTTCTACGTTAAACATCTTGGAGAAGGCCTCCAATTGGCTCATCTTGGGTACATGATGTCTCTGTGGTCAGAGGTGGGGTTTTGTGAAGGGCAGATGGCCTTGGGCATGAGGGGCAAGGGATTTCCCGGGAACAGGGGAGTAGGCTAGGTACTCTTCCCTTAAGAAGGGGGAGATGCTGGACAAACAGGGCAATTCCTTTATAGATTGTTATTCCAGATTATTAGTCTTCAATTTGACCACAGAGAATGGGAGATTTAGAGAGTTAAAATGACTCAGACCCTCAGGATCAGAGATTGTCACATATAAAACCTCACAGCTCTGAAAACATCTGCTAAGCTCCTACTCATAAATTATCAATCTGTGCACTTATATTTTATCCTGAAGTTCACACAAATTCATCTTATGAATTCACCAACATGACTCAGTGATCAAAATTACTTATGTGTAGGTCCCAATGTCTGCTGTAGCTGATGCACCAAAAATCAGAACCTCTGGTGAGAAGTCGCAGTAGCCACAGAAACTTGGGTGTTGGATAAAAATCAACCAGGGCTCATCATGTGCACAGAGCTTTGGGGAATTTTAAACCTGAAAAAGATCCCTGACCTCAGTGCTTTGTCTGTTCAACTTGTTCCTTTTCTTGGTGGAGAGGAAACACTATCAATAGTGTACAATTTATTTTCTCTGTTGTGTGAATCAGATGTTATGAGAGTAGATGTCTTGGGTATATTTTAAATAGGAAGAAATTGATGTTATTTACCTGGTATCATTAATACATGAGTGGTCGAGTTCAAACCACATACCTGACATTCTGGTTTGCCATAAAGTATACTTTGCCCTTCATCTCACCTAAAATACATGTATAAATTGAGAGTTTTTATATTTATTTAACCTTAAGCATTGCTCAGACAACGAATACTAATTTAAGATCTCTAATGCTGTATTTTCGAGTGTGATTCTGATATGACCTGCTTTTCAAGTGGGCTGGGTAAACCCCAGATTACACTAAAACAACCATTAGCTTTGGTGCTGTTTTCGTTTCTTGAAACAATTCTTGTCAACTGGGGCTAGCCCCAATATCAAAGAACAGTTATAGAGGTGTGTAAAAAAATCCTCCCTTCTGAGTGAGTGAAATAAATCATTGCTCACTAACGGTGATATTTAGTGAGATTAATTTGAATTGCTTCCTCTTCTGGCTACATTTCACCACAGTCAGTATTTATCTTTTGAAGGTTTCCCCATCATCTACAAGAGATGGATTAGACTGAATTAGTTTTACAGGGGGAAATGTAAAAACAAATATAAATTGGAGTCTAATGACCATGGTTTGAACAACTTTATGTACAGCACTCTGAAGACCACTAAAATAAATGTTTCCTGTGTCAGACAGGGCTTGACTCTAATTTCTGATTTTTTTTTCTTTAAGCAAGGAAGCTGAGTGATGACATATGGCTTGTGTCAAGTCATGATATCTTGGTGAAACAATCTGGGTGAAATAATTTTACAATTCAGGGACCTTGCATTGTATTGGACATGATTTAAATGAGGAGGATTAAAAATTCATGCCATCACTATAATCTTGATGATGCTCTACATTTTTGAAGTTTAAGAACAATAATCTTTCATAATCATCTTTTTTTTTTAAATTCTCAGTAGGTATTGGCTTCTTGTTTTACATACTAAAGAGTTCTGTGTTTTTTAGATAAATGTTATGAGGCAGCAGGCACACAATATTATAATGGTTTAGTATCACAGTAGAGAGTTAGGATCCTCAAATAATGTAAATTTGTGAGCACATATTGATTGTCTTGAGAGCAACCATTTCTTAGTCTCCTTTTTTTCCCCTAACACTCATAGTTTTCTCTGGGAATTTATTCCTTCTCCATTTTTGGTCTTGCATGTTGGGGAGAACAGGCCTGTCCCACAGTGTGAGGAATGTGAACTTGTTTTTGTGATATGCATTAATGTGTCATAATTGAGGTGGAGATGACTCTTGGGAACACTGAGATGCCTCCTTTTGTTCCAAGAGGGCTAGTAAGAGCAATTCTGCGTCCTCTGTTATGTGTGAAATAGCAGGTGCTGAGCCCCGGGAAATGCTCGTAATTCTCAACAGAAGCAGAAATTGGACAAAGCAGGTGTGAGGGAGGGCAGGGGGAGGCCATAAAGAAAGAGATCCTTGGTGATCAGACCCTCAGCTGAAGACTTTCCAATTATGTGACACAAATTGTTCCTGGAGTTTGGAGGAGCAACCCAGGTAATAGTTACTTACTAAATATTTGTGATCCATTGACTCTATGAACGACTGGATGCATCCCATGTTAGTGAAGCTCATAAATTGAGAATTTATAGTTAGGGGCAAATTTTTCTCAAAAAAGAAAGAAAAGGATTTACCAACATTCTTCTTTAAACAAGAAATTTACTCAAAACATTTAAAATTTCAATATGTGAACATGTGAATTACATACAAATGTTCTGCAGCCTGCCAACGGGCTGAAAGAAATTATACCAATTCTTTTTTCTTTTCTTACAAATGCCCCACTTTTAAACACCCACATTTTTACAAGTGTCAAGTGTTGTGGAGAAACTGATGGTCATGAAGGATAGTCACTCTTCCTATTTCTCAAACACAGCCTGTTGACCTATCTTAGTGTGGTAGGATTCTTCCTGGCTGCCTTGTGATTGAGTGAGGCTGTTGACTGACTCTTGCCAATGAGCTGCAAGCAGAAGTGTTACTTCTGGGATGAATAATTACCAGTGGGAGACCCTCTAGAGCTCTGGAGGTGTGAAGGTCACCAATATTTGTGCCTCAGCTATGAGTGACTGATAGGAGCAGAGATCCCTGCCTACCTGCAGTGCCCATGGAGATTTTGGAATTGTTGGTTACTACATTAGAACCTAGCCTATCTGGACTGACCCACTGGTATCATGACTCAGTTATAGACAAAGACACTAAAGCTAAATTCCCTCTGATCTGTGAGATAAACTGGCTTGCAAATATTTTTTCAATGGGATGACTGGTTGGACAATTATTTTCCTGAGTGCAAGTTTTGGCGTTGAAGACATAGAGGCATGTTCCTGGTTTCTGCAAACAGTGCCCTGCACAGGGACAAGTCAGAGAGGCTCTATAGAGGACACAGTAAAGGACTAGAGAAGAAGAAAGAGGAGGAAAGAGATGAGATGCCGCATGTGTGGGTGAAGAGAGTGTTCATTTTTTGGAGTGGAGGGTAGACAAATTAGAAATAAAAGGGAGGAAGATTCTATGAAGTGTTGGGATATAACTTAGTTTATCACAAGTTTTCCTCAAGTGATACAAGCAAAGATCAGACTACTTATGTGATCACCTTGTTTAGAATGTGCTACTTTTGTTTAACTTTGTTGAAAGGCTGGTCCATAAAGATTCTAACCTTTATTAAGGTGATGTATATAATACCAAGAATATGATTTGTTTGGAGTGAAGGCTTAATTTAAATTTTTGGGAAAGTTGGGCAGGCAATAAATATTTTAATTTTTATTCAGTAAGACTTAGCAATGTTTGCCATATGACCTAGAAATTCCACTCCTAGATAACTACCCAACAGAAATAAAAACATATACACACAAAGACTTGTATGTAAATGTTTGTGGCAACATTATTCATAATGCCCCAAAAGTGTCAATGGTATAAATATCCATCAACTGATGAGTAAATAAATACAGTAGGGCCATAGAATAGAATACTATTCAGCCATAAAAAGGAGAAAGATGCTGATATCTGCTACAAAGAATGTATAGGATGAATCTTAAACAGAAATGCTAAATGAAAGAAACCAAACACATACAAAAATATGATTCCATTTATAAGAAATGTCCAGAAAAGGCAAATCTATGAAGGCAGAATAGAGATGAGGAGTTGCTTGGATCTGGGAGTCTGAACACAGATTAATTTAAATGGGCATGATGATGAGTGTTTGAGTGATGAGAATGTTCTGAAACTGAATCCTGGTGATGGCCGTACAACTATAAATTTATTAAAAATTATTGAATTTTATACTTAAAATGGGTGAGGTTTTTTTTTGTTTGTTTGTTTCCTTAGATGGAGTCTCACTCTGTTGCCCAGGCTGGAGTGCGGTGGCGTGATCTCCGCTCACTGCAAGCTCCGCCTCCCGGGTTCATGCCATTCTCCTGCCTCAGCCTCCCGAGTAACTGGGACTACAGGTGCCCGCCACTGTGCCCAGCTAATATTTTGTATTTTTAGTAGAGATGGGGTTTCACTATGTTAGCCAGGATGGTCTCGATCTCCTGATCTTGTGATCCACCTGCCTCAGCCTCCCAAAGTGCTGGGATTACAGGCATGAGCCACCGTGCCCAGCCTGAAGTGGATGAGTTTTATGGTATGGAAGTGATATCTCAATAAAACTGTTTTAAATATTTCAGGGGCTCACCATGGACTCTATTTCTTTTAATAAAGTGCACCTAATTTGTAACCAGGGACATATAGAGTGCCTGGCATGTAATAATTGCTTAATAAAAATATGTTGAATTGAATCAAAGTTGTGTCCCTCGAAAGAGCCAGGGAGGTCTGTACATGTGCATGCCTGACTCTGAAGGCAGCTGGATTCTGCAGTCTAGCTGGAGAGGACCGGCAGCAGGATGGCTAACGCTTCTCTTCCTGAGTTTCTGCATCTGCTTAGCCAACTGTGATCGTCAATTACAAAATCCACATGATTATAGTGAACATATGCTGGTTTAGAGTCACACGGCTTCCCATACCTCTTGGTTTGGCAGCAATATCTCAAATTTCTTTTGGCAAAACACTCCATGTTTTCAGTCCATTTAGTTTGAATGGAGTTGACCTCACTTTCAGTACCTGGGATGGGCACGTGGGTCAAACCAAGTCAATCGGTGATCCCATCCCCCTGAACACTGTGATTGGTCTGGGACAGACAGGATCCCTGCTGGGCCATTGAGACGGGGCTCTGGACTTTGATTCAAATTCAAGGAAAAGAGGTTCCCCCTCTGGATTAGAGCCACTGAGGAATCTACCTCTTAGAGCTTTTGGCCAGTATTTTTCCACTGTGAAAAGCTTGAGGGTGAAGCCATCCTGGAGGAGAGCCGAGCTAGGAGGTGGAGCAAGATGGATCCTGGCAGCATCTTTGCATCCCTGGAGTCAGCCTTCCCTGGGTGTTTCACAAGTCAATGGCAACCCTGCTTTTCGAAGTCAGCTTGGATTGTGTTTTTGGTCAGTCAAAACCTAAGCCTGGAGATAGGGATACTTCTTACGTGCTGGAAAAAAAGAAATAGGGATACTTCTTACGTGCTGGAAAAAAGAAAGGGTAGAGGTTATACAGGCCCCATGGTGTATTCGTCCTTCCATTTTAGAGGCGTGTGCCAGGCAGTGGCCTGCAAGGAGCTAATGAAGTCAAATCTGAGATCCTTGTTACTTTGAAGCTAGAACTGGGGCAGGTCACCCATCGGTTTTTGTTAGTATTAATGATAGTAATTACAGCTACCATTTATTGCATGCTTAGTCTGTGCCAAATTCTATTTAAAGTGCTCTATGTACAGACCCTGTGCTCACTGTTTACTCACATCATTTCATTTGATCATCCCAGCACACTGGTGAGTTGATGTTTTTATTGTCCCCATTTTACACAGGAAGAAACTGAGGCTGACTTGCTGGGTAATAATCGGCATCATTCAACAGGTCCTTGTTAGGTATTAGGCATAGTTTTCAATACTTTTTGTATTCTGACTCATTAAATCTTCATGACTATTCTATGAGGCAGGTAGTACTATCATTTCCACTTAAAAGATGAAGAACTTGAGGCCACAGAGCTGCTGAGGGCTGAGCCAGCCAATAATACAGGTCTACAGATCAAACTGCCATCCATCTGACTTGCAGTCTCATGCTTATGAGTATTAGGGTCTACTGCCATGTTTTAAAATTTTTTTTACCATATTTAAATATGGAATAACTTTAGATTTATAGAAAATAAGGAAATGAGACACAAATGATAAATGCATGAGATGATGGATATCCCAATTACTCTGGTTTGATCCTTCCACATTGTATACTTGTATCAAAATATCATATGTACCCCATAAATATGTACAACTATTATGTATATGTAATGAAAGAAGAAAAAATATTTGCAAAGATAATACAGAGAATTCTGTTATGTCACGTGCCCATGGTACATTTGTCAAAACTAAGAAATCGACATTGGTACATTATTATTTACTAAAGCTCCTTGATTTACTTGGATTTCACCAGCATATCCATTATTGTCTATCAGTTGTGCTTGCATCTTATCCAGGGCACCATACTACATTTAGCTCTGCTGTCTTTTTGTGAATCCCTTTCATATTGGAGCCTTTGGAACGAATAAATGCAATGTTTGCTCTTGGTCTTTTCCGAGTTGGAAGGAAAAAAAATAATAATAATTGTTTTTCTCTCCCCTCCCCTTCCCCCCTCCCCTCCCTTCTTCAGTTTTAGTGAGAGATAATTCCCTTTGATTTTTCAGATATGCAAAATGGACCTGAATTAGGCCCTGATACATGCTGAGAACTTCATGACTCTGACCTCTGACCTAGCATTTTCCAGTGGCCATCCATCACACCAGGGCCAGCCCCAGATATACTGAATCTACTCTCTGTGGGGTGAGGGAGGCCTGAAATCGGCATTTTAAATAGACTTTTCAGGTGACTGGATGCATGCTATCTTTGGATTCTCTGGTATAGAACCTCTCACGTGCAAGAGACCCTTAAACAAGAGTCCAAACCAAAACATAAGCACACAGTCTTTGCACCATTGTTGTGGCAGACATATTTCTTCTTTTATCTTTATACTAATGTGAATTATGGAAACTATCCATATCCACTCAACTAAAACTTATCCCTGGGGGAGAGAGGAAGGATGAAGATAGAGAGAGAATTTTAAAACATGACATCTGCCTTAGCATGAGATGGAGGACTTGAATTCGCTTTGCCTGGCGTTGTCAGGTTCTACGTGCCCATGGAGGTTCCTGTCTTTCGGTTGTGCTGCTGCTATTTGTGAGTCAGCCACTGTATCTGGCACTTGGTCAATGAAACAATCTCGTTTGACACTGGAGAAAAAATTAGTAGTTCAGACTTCTCAAGAGTTGTTAAAATTCTGTTCTCTATGAGTGACCCAGGGGATTTTTCAAGAATAGTTATGACTAGATAAGACTTTAGAACTGGATTCTTGCAGAAGAAAGAAATTCCTTATACTTAGAGAAAATCCTCTCTGTAAAGTATATAAATTCATCTTATAAGTCCATATATACACATATTCGGTCATCCCTCCGTATCAGAGGGTTTTGCCTCTGTGGATTCAACTAAATGTAGATCAAAAATATTTAGAAAAAATTACTTCTGTACTGAACATGTACAAACTCAGATCTTGTCATTATTCCCTAAATAATGCACTATAACAGCGATTTACCTAGCATTTACATTGCACTGCATTAGGTATAAGTAACTTGGAGATGATTTAAAGTATATAGGCAGATGTGCATAAGTTATATGCAAATACTATGCCACTTTATATCAGGGACTGCAGTACTTGCAGATTTTCGTATCTGTGGTAGGTCCTGGAACCAGTCCCCTGTGGGTACCAAGGGACAACTGCATATAAATCATTTATACGTTAAGAATAATAAGCATCTACAAATTATTACATTATTTATCCCCAGTGACAGCATTTTGAGATATGTTTATTATTGCCGTTTTGTAGACGTTTATCTCGAGCTCTGGGAAGTGAAGAGACTTGCTCAAGCTCACCCAGCTGGTGAGCCAGGTAGGCATGGTTTGAAAGCCAGGTGTTCTGGCTTCAGTCTCTGCTTTCAACCACTGCTGTGTGTAGGTGCTGGCCAGAGAACGTGTGATAACCAGTGTGTGAACTAACAAATGACAGAAGAGTTAAGCATGAGACCCTGGCCACACAGGGTTGCTTATGTGTGCTGACTACCAAGACATGGCAACTAAACAGAAATACTAACGATGTGATGTTTTCTAAGCAATGGCAGATGAACTGAAAAATTGAATTATCCATAGCTAGTAACTACTAATGGATATAATAAGGTTAGAGCTGCTTCCAAGTGTCTACAAATGAAAAAGAACATGACAAGGGCAGAGCATTACGATGAGGTTCTACAGGGAGACCAATGCGACATTGCAAGATAAATGGAACTTGCCTCACCTTTGACTTTCACGTACGCCTCCCAAGCTCTGCAACTGCCTCGGATTACATGCTCAGATTTCTCAGTCCAAATCTTCACAGAAGTGTGGTTCTTATGAAAGGATCTGGGTTTTGTTTTTTAAAAGTTTGCCTTGCAAATGATTGTCTTTCTCAAGTTAATGCAAACAGGACCTGTTTGTGCTTTAGCTAATACTTTCTCCTTCTTTAAAGACATAATATGATATTGCCATGCACATTGAATGCAATCTCTGTAGCTGTATAAATAAGACCGTAATGAGTTCTGGGCTGATGTGGGGAGCACAACACCAGCAAAACAAATACAAGTGTCTCCAGCGTTTTCACTCACCTTGGTTGATTTACATGGGCTGCACGCCACATTTTATCCTGATGGCTCTCATTCTCCTACGGTACATGTGCTACAGAGGCAATAATGGATGGAACCTCTACTTGCCAGCCTTGCCCCTTTACGGTACCAAGTACTATTACTGTGAGGAAGAGGCATCATTCACTCCCTCTTAGGCAGCTTGTCTAAGAGAAATCAGTAATATTTTCTAATATGTTGAGTTCTGCTGTGCACAGCCACTTCTTGAGGGAATTTTCCTTGACACATTTGAAAAAAATTTATGAGCAGAAAAAATATTTTAATATCCTGATGAAAAATAAAACCATGAACAATGTTTCATTACCACCAAAAGGATATAAAACATTAAATGGATAGAAATAATGATCATTAGGTTTGTAAGAGACATTTGACATCTTTTAAAATAACCTTTTAAAATACAATTATATAATTATAACCATATAATTATATATTTACACATACAATATACATAAAATATAATATGTATTGCAGAGTTCTATTGCCAAATTTTGGCTTTTCCACTCACTCTTACAGCTGGATTGTGGAGCCATGACCCTGGCTAGCCTAATGGGATGAAGCCTTCCCAGTTTGAATTGGGAGTAGAGATTGGAAGGACCAGGGACTGCAGAGAGTTCTTGGTGACAGAACCAGCAGCAGCAGCAGCAGCAACAACATGGTAATTCCGGGAACATGGGAGGTAATTCCGGGAACCTTTGGTGAAGGTGCACCTGCGGGGGCCAGGAGCCCAGAGCTGCAGTGACTGTTGCTGGTCAGGCCAACTTTGGTGCTCACTGTTCTGAGGCTGATTGATGATGTGGCATGATTTGGGTGGGCCTCACCTTCCTGCCTCTTCCGTTTTGTCTTCCTAATTTTCCTTCCTTCCTTCCTTCCTTCCTTCCTTCCTTCCTTCCTTCCTTCCTTCCTTCCTTCCTT
>NW_016823722.1:15173-20632 GCF_001698545.2 Rhinopithecus bieti
TCCTTCCTTCCTTTATTCCTTCCTTCCTTCCTTTTTTTTTTTTTTTGACAGAGTCTTGCTGTGTTGCCCAGGCTGGAGTGCAGTGACACATCTCGGCTCACTGCAACCTCCTCCTCCCGGGTTCAAGTGATTCTCCTGCCTCAGCCTCCTGAGTAGCTGGGACTACAGGCATGAGCCACCATGCCTGGCTAATTTTTGTATTATTAGTAGAGGCGGGGTTTCACCACATTGCCCAGGCTGATCTCAAACTCCTGACCTCTTGATCTGCCCGTCTCAGCCTCCCGAAGTGCTGGGATTACAGGCGTGAGCCACCGCGTCCAGCCTTCTCCTGCTAATTTTCTAAGCCCTATTCCAGCAACCCTCTTAAAGATTTCCTGAGCTTCTCAATAGGCTTTTCATAGATTATTTGTCTACAGTGATCAGCCAGTCAATTTTTATTACTTGCAGCCAGGAACACTGATACATTTCCACTGTAATATATGCACACACCTGTGGGTTTTTATTTTTAAACAAAGTAGAAATTTTCGTATATTTATTTTACCTGTTTGGTAATTCAACACTAGGTCATGTATTTTGATTTTCTTTGTACCAGCTACTTCTAGTTTTATAAAATGGAGTGTGCTATAGGGTCTTTTGAAACCATAAATAAAATTGTCTCTAAAATCCTTTCCTACTTGTTTGATAATCAGAGATTGATCTCTTTTTGATGATTTGCAGGATCTTTTCATAGTCCTAACCATTTTTATCTGTTGGCACTTGGCTTATGGCTGGTCGTAGTTTTCTACTTTTACAGAAGGGGAACTTCTGTATTACGCTGGTTTCGGGTTGCCAAATTTGGCAAATAAAAATACAGGACACACAGTTAAATTTGAATTTCAGATACACAGTGAATTTTCTTTAGTATATGTTTGTCATACTTTTAATATTTGATATGACAGCTCAATGCTGATTGAAACCTTCAGCCTCATGACCTGCCGTCACTCCTTGGAATGAAGTGTGATCATGAGGAGTTGTGTAAGGTCAGACTGTCAGGCCTCTGAGCCCAAGCTAAGCCATCATATCCCCTGTGACCTGCAAGTAAACATCCAGATGGTCTGAAGCAACTGAAGATGAGGGGTTCAGCACACCAGCATGGCACAAGTATACATATGTAACAAACCTGCACGTTATGCACATGTACCCTAGAACTTAAAGTATAATAATAAAAAAAAATTTAAAAAAAAAAGTGAAAATAGCCTTAACTGATGACATTCCACCATTGTGATTTGTTTCTGCCCCACCCTAACTGATCAATGTACTTTGTAATCTCCCCCTCCCTTAAGAAGGTTCTTTGTAATTCTCCCCACCCTTGAGAACGCACTTTGTGAGATCCACCCGCTGCCCGCAAAACATTGCTCCTAACTGCACTGCCTATCCCAAAACCTGTAAGAATTAATGACAATCCCACCACCCTTTGCTGACTCTCTTTTCAGACTCAACCCGCCTGCACCCAGGTGGAATAAACAGCCTCATTGCTCTCACAAAGCCTGTTTGGTGGTCTCTTCACACGGACGGGCATGACACAGACTCCACCATGTTACAATCCATAAATCTCTCCGATAGAGATTTGGGAATTAAGTCACCACTTTTTTCCTTTTTCAAACTGATTAGAACTGTGCAATTTTGGGTAGAAATTGCTTAAAGTTTCCAGCACACAGATAAAATTCTATTTTCTAAGTCTACTAGTGGCTGTTTTTGAAATTTTTTACTCTGTTGATCACTTCTATTGCAGCATGGGGAGACTATAGATTTGTGCTGATGATGCTATTTTATTTTGAAGTCCAAATTATTTAATACTTACATGTTTCATGAAATGCATGTGATATGTATGTGTACATATATTTGCATACACACACACAAAGTGCTGGCTTACTTAATCTAGAAATTTTATGTGGTGGGTATTTTTCCCTTTTATTGTAAATTTGGAAGTTTATGCCTTGGACGTTAAGTATTGTGATTGCATCCACAACATTTATTTGCGAATCCAGCTTCCTCATCCTCTTTGTTTCCTTAGCCCACATTCATTCCCTTACACTAAATATGCACAATGCAAACACAACTCCGATAACATTGTTTTTACCAATGTTCCAAGTGCCAAAAATAAATTAGAGAACAAGAAATCCAGCCTCAACTTGGAAATGCTCAGGAATTTCCCTTGATTTGCAAAATTAAGTAAAAGCCATCTTCGTTAAAAGTTTGCTGGTAATTTTTTTTGGCGGCGGGGAGCAGGGGTATATCCTGTCCTTCTAAGAGGAAAAACAAAATGTGGCTGAAAGTAACTCTTATAGACAGATGGAATGCATTTTTTTGTTTACTTAAAATCAGTAAAACTTTCCCTTCTTTAGAAATTCATTATTGTCATTTGAATAACTTAGAGAACGTGAACAGAAATTCCAAAGAACTCCTAAGCACTGGGTGACTTTCTGACTCATGAGAGAGCATTGGTATTTATTTTTTTCTCCGAAGTAATGCCTGAGGGCTTTTGAGGAAGGTACTAGAAAATTTGAAGAGCTATTCCTATTTGATTACTTCTGAGAACCTTGGATACAGACAGAAAGAAAATAGTCAAAAGTAGATAAAGCATTATTTTTGCCATTAAAAAGGAAAAAAAAGTTCCTAGTAAAGTACAGGAGTGTAGATGAAAAATTCTGAAAACTCTTAAGTATTCAAATCCAAGAATATTTAGTCACAGTGATTCTAGAACTAGTATTTTGGGTCAGCCATTTTTGAGACATACATCAAAGAGGTTAAAAGACAAAATTGAGGGATAAAATGGAAATCCCCACTCCGCCTCCACCAAGGGTAGAGTAGGGGTATAAGGTTAACACCACTAATGTCTATTATTCAATATCCATGTTCTCTGAGTTTATTACAGAGTGAGTTTGTGTAGAGTGACAAGATGTGCAGAAAAGTACAAATACAAAATCATCTTTATCCAAGGACTGAGATAATCTCTGATCCACTTTGAATCTTTCTGACTTCTACCCACCAGCCAAAGAAAACTGGCTGCTTTTAAGGACAAACCATGTAACAGGCAGCAAGTCTACACAGAACAGGTTGGGAGAAAAGCTGCCCCTTTTCTCTGGATCTTCCTCTATGTTCCATAGCTCCTCTCTTATTGCCTCTCTATCTGCGGAAGTCCAAGGGTTTCAACTCTGAAGCACCTCCACCACAAAAACCCATGAGTGAAACAGAAAGAAAGAGCGTGCAAGTCATTTAGAGGCGTTACTGATGTGGTCCTGGAGTAGCCACAACGGTGCTCCATGGCTGCATCTGTGACAGGAGAGAAGAATCAGTAGAAAAGTTTGTAATAGTAGACACTAGTGAGGCATTTCTGGAGAATAACTTAGCATCACATGGCAAAATCCTTAAAATATTCATGTGTATTGACCAATAAT
This sequence comes from Rhinopithecus bieti, assembly GCF_001698545.2. Classification (NCBI taxonomy): domain Eukaryota; kingdom Metazoa; phylum Chordata; class Mammalia; order Primates; family Cercopithecidae; genus Rhinopithecus; species Rhinopithecus bieti. The sequence continues at coordinate 18,611 of NW_016823722.1, forward strand.
CTCTCTCCTAAGAAATAACTCTCAAAAGTATGATAATGAGATGTTCATCATAGCATTATTTATAATATCCAAAAGCCTGGAACCAATCTCTATGCTCTGCATACAGTTAAATTAAGCTGCATGTGTTAAAAATAATGTTATAGATTATTTTTATAGACATGAAAAAATGTTTCAGTATACTGTTAAAGTTTAAAATGCTATTGCAAAAGCCTATACAGTACAAGTTAATGTGTGCATTGGAAGATCAATAGTACAGTTAAGAGCCGAGCTCTGGAGCCAGACTGCTTGTGTTTAAGCTGTCTTCCCACTAACTAGCCTCGTGAACTTGAGCAAATTGTTATTTCTTTTAGATTGATTCTTTTTTGAATTACCTGTTTTTTATTTCAGTAGTTTTTGGGGTACAGGTGGTTTTTGGTTACATGGATGATCTCTATAGTGGTGAATTCTGAGATTTTAGTGCACCCATCACCTGAGCAGTGTACACTACAGCCAATATGTAGTCTTTTATTCCTCACCCCTTCCCAATCTCCTCCTACCAAATTCCAAAGTCCACTATATCACTCTCGGTATGTCTTTGCTTCCTCATAGCTTAGCTCCTGCTGCTTGCTTCCTCATAGTTTAGCTTCTACTCGTAGCTTGTCTCCTCATTACTTAGTTCCTATAGCTTAGCTCCTAGTGAGAACATACTATATTTGGTTTTCCATTCCTGAGTTACTTCACTTAGAGTAATGGCCTCCAGCTCCATCAAAGTTGTTGCTGTGAAAGACTTAGTTATTTCATTCCTTTTTCTGGCTAAGTAGTATTCCATAGTGTACAGACACCACATTTTCTTTATCCACTTGTTAGTCAATGAGCACTTAGGCTGGTCACATACCTTTGCAATTATGAATTGTGCTGCTAGAAACATGCATGTACTTATGTCTTTTTCATAGAAAGACTTCTTTTCCTTTGGGTAGATACCCGGTAGTGGGATTACTGGATCTAGTGGTGGATCTACTTTTAGTTATTTAAAGAATCTCCATACTGTTTTCCATAGTGATTGTACTAATTTACATTCCCACCAGCAGTGTAAAAGTGTTCCTTTTTCACCTCATCCACACCAACATCTACTGTTTTTAGACTTTTTAATTAGGGGCGTTCTTACAGGAGTAAGGTAGTATCTCCTAGTGGTTTTAATTTGCATGTTCCTGGTGATTAGTGATGTTGACCATTTTTTCATATGTTTGTTGGCTGTTTGTACATCTTCTTTTGAGAAATGTCTATTCATATCCTTTGTTGGGCAAATAACTGGGCGGTGATACTTCTTGTACCTGATTGTAACAGATTAATTCTCATTTGTTAATCCACGTAATCATGACCATAGTAATATATAACTGTAATAGCTAGCAGTCTCAATCTGTTTTATATGCTAGGCACTGTTCTAAACACTTTATATGTAGTAACTCAGTTTCTCTTCACAAACAACTCTATTTGCAGTTATTTTCCCCATTTTGCAGATGGGATAAATGAGGCTTTCTTATGCTTGATTTCATCTCTTATCATGGGTGACTGCAGTATTCTTGCTTTCCATAAATTATATCTACCTCTAATCCATTCTTGTCACAACAGAAAGAAAAACTGTTAAAATGCAAACTAAATAACATCAATCCCACCCTCTACTTCAGACTCTGCAGTAGTTTTCTATTCTGTTGGAGAAAGTACAATCCCAATGTCTTAGCAAGGCCTTCAAGGCTCTATCTGATCTGCCCACTTGAACAATCTCAACTCAGGCCACTTTTTCTTACTCATCAATTTCTAGCCACAATGGAGGGTCTTTCCAAGTCCTTGAACAGTGCCATATTGTTTTCTTGCCCCTATTTCTTCTCCCTATAATTATTTTTCCCTCTGTTTTTACATGGACAACCCTTGGGCCTCCTCCAGATCTCCCGTTAAATGTCTCCTCTTCCACAGGATTTCTATGAAATCCTTACGCTTTCTGCTTTTATTATTATTATTATTATTATTATTATTATTATTATTATT
>NW_016823722.1:21074-62274 GCF_001698545.2 Rhinopithecus bieti
TTATTATTTTCTGTTTTTGAGACAGAGTCTCACTCTGTTGCCCAGGCTGGAGTGCAATAGCACCATCTGGGCTCACTGCAATCTCCACCTCCTAGGTTCAAGTGATTCTCCTGCCTCAGCCTCCTGAGTAGCTGGGACTACACGCGCATGCCAGCATGCCCAGCTAATTTTTGTATTTTTAGTAGAGATGGGGTTTTGCCATGTTGGCCAAGCTGGTCTCAAACTCCTGACCTCAGGTGATCTGCCCACCTCGGCCTCCCAAAGTGCTGGGATTACAGGCATGAGCCACTGCGCTTGGCCTACTTTTATTTTTTATCATAAAACATACCCTTTTTCTTTGCTATCTCCTCTTCCAAATTGTAATTATATATCCAATTGTGTGTTTCTCTGTCATCATATTGGACCAGGAGTTTCATGTAGACAGCGTTAATATCTTTTTTATTCACTATTTTAATTAACTAAGTGCCTAACACATGCTTGTACCTCATTGGCACTAATACATATCTGTTGGATGGATGGATTTTTGGATGGATGGGCGGATGGATGGACGGACAAATGGATAGATGGGTAGATGAATGAGATAGATGGATGAATGGATAAATGGATGGATGGATGGATAGATGGATGGATAGAAGACTGGATGGGATGAATAGATGAATAGAAGAATGGATGGGATGGATAGATGGATTAATGAGTGCTGCAGCTCAAGTATGATTTCTTTTACGTAGAAAGGAATTTCTACCTTGTTACCATAAAAGTATGTGTGCACCACAATTTCCTATCTAATGGTGTTCCTTACATTTTGTGTGTACATCCATGCACGTCTGTTGTTGCCATTCATTTATGAGCCCCTTGAAACCAGGGATCACCTCTTACTCAACTCTGTTTTCTCCTCAGCTTTTATCACAGTCTCTTACACTAGTAAGGGTTCAGCATGAGTTTGCTGAGTTGAAACAAGAATATGCTAGTTGACTGGGATAGCTAATTTGATGAAGTAATTGCTGTTATTGAGTGAAAATGACTTAATCTGCGCTTCTTCTTAGTTAATATTTTTGTGTTTATATAGGAGTCTCCTGCTATTAGAAAAGTTTTTGATGACTTCAACAGTGGGTATTTGAGGTCCTGAGATAGATTCCAGAATTTCAGAGATAGACACACTTGGTAATCCTCACATCGTATCATGTAGGCAGATGTCTATCTAGGTACAACACTTGCCCTAAATATGTAAATGGGAAATCATGAAAGCTGCCAGTTGCTGAGTGTTCACTGTGTGCTAGGGACTGTGCTAAGCAGTTCAAATATGCATTCACTCCCTTTGATTAATCCTAACTATACTCCCAAAAAGGTGGTATCATTACCCTCCTTTTTACAGAGAAAATAATAAAGGTGGAGAAAATAGGTAATTTTGCCAAGGTCATTTAGCTAATAAGAAACACAGTTGGTATTTGAACCTGGTCTGTCTGACTCCACATCCTCTTAAGTGGTACCCTGTATTTACTACCTCCCAACAGATTGCAGGGTTGCCCTGCTGTGTTTTCTGGTTATACAGTTGAATGACAATATTGCACAGTTTGGGGAGGGAGGATAATATGAGGGTGTGATAAAGGCTGACACAGACAGAACCTGCTGCATGCAAACAGAATGTTAATGCTTAACCGATGGGGACTTACTGGAAATGTGCCAACATCAGTGGAAATGAAACCAACTGAGGGGCACCAGTGGAGGCTCACCCAGACAGAGCAAAGGCAGGTGACAGCAGCCGGGATATTTGCACTGATGAAAGAAGTGGAAGCAATGCTGGGGGAAATTCAGAAACCCTATTGCCCTCTTCCGCTGCAGCCTGGCTGTTTTTGGCAGGGCTAATCTGCACATTTTTTTTTCCATCTTAATCTGATTTTGTGGTTCATAAAATGTTTTTTTGTTTTGTTTTGTTTTTTTTAAATAGAAGAGTTAGGTATTTCTTCTCCTGGTCTTGAAATCAAATAATTAAAAGTTTTAGAGAATATTTGTCCTTGATATTGAAGGCAGTCTGTGGAGGGATAAGTGTAGAAATAAAGAAGTTATCTCACACAGTGAATATTTAAATATCCTATATCTCCAAACAGACAATTTTTTTTTTTTTAGTGACAAAGTATTATACTGCACTTCTCAGCTTAATTCATTATTGTTGTTGCATTTATAATTTAATTTATTACTTTGAGCGACTTGAGATTGAGCTAAAATATCAACTATCCAAACTGGGAAGGAGTGATGGTTTGGGACATATATTGACAAATGTTTGCCCAAGGCGAAGCAGGTCTTGAAAGGAAGCTACACTTTAATTAAAAGCTGTGCCTTTTACATCTCAACATTTGTCTGTCTTTAATGAAAGTTTAGATAAAGGGGCTTGTTAATTATATATCTGTCTCCCAATGTGGTCCTTTTCCATTTGCTTTTGTTATCATGGCTTTTTCCAATTTCACTTAACTGATTTAGAACATAGCAAATATTCTAAGTTATTAAGGGTTATAGCTATAAACTCCCCGTAATTAGTAAAAATACTTTATAATTAGTGCATTTACCTGACCTCAAAATTGAAGTGTCTTGAGGTCATATTGTGAGATAGGTTGTAGGTAAAAGTGGAGAAAAAAGGAGGGCCATTCAAATCTATGAGAGTTACTCACCTTGATTTCAGATAAGTAGAATAAATATATTTTTTGTTCAAATGAGGTTCAGCTGTTAGCACAGCACTACATGTTTGACAGATAAAACATGAAATCGCATATATCATATGCAATAGCTATGGGCATTTTAGATGTTTCTTTTAAAAATGCATAAAGTGCTTTTATTTTAAGATAAAATGAATAGACCTGTATATAAAGTATAAGAAAACATTAAAATTAATAAATTAAAATACAGAAAATCTTATAAAAATAATGTGTAATGTCATGTCCCAATTATAACTGTTTTTGACATTGAAGTTTGCGTATGTATCTTCATGTTTAGATACACATATAGTTATATATAATCAGATGTATTAATTGAGCTCATAATCCACTTGCATTTGTATATGTAAGTGCCCATATTCATATATTAAGTTTTAGATTCTGTTCGGACTTTTCTGTTTTCTTATTTCCTGTCTTCCCAAGGTACAATGAGTAATTCCATCAGTAAGGATTCTTTGGTAGCAAGCATCAGAAACCAGCTTTGACTGACATAACTAAAAAAGGAGTTTATCTGAAGGGTTGATGAATGCTCAAAGAGTTGAAGGAACCAGACTTAGAAAGAACAGAAATTAGTTCCAGAAGGTGTTGATTGCAGAGACTGCTTGACAGTTTCATTCAACTGCTCCTTCTGTACTGAATGAATTTCAGCAAACGTGAGTCCTATTTGCCACTCTTGAGAGAAATTCAAGGGAGAGTGTGCCTAGTTGGCCCAGGCTTAGGTAATGAGTCTTCCCTTTAGCTGAAAGGGAGTAACGATCAGGACACATTGATTAATTTTCCAGACTATGTCCAGAAGAAGAAAAGATCGTTTCTTTTAAAGAAATCAGGAAAAAAACGTTACTGAAAGAAGATGGGATGAATATGATGCCTGGACATAACCAATGTCTGTTGCCATGATTTTCTAACTACTTTTTGGTCACGTTTATACCTTCAGTGAGATTTTGAGTTCCTCCAGGCCAGTGATTCTCAACCAGGGGTGGTTTTGTGCCCTAGGGAACATTTGGCAATGTCTGGAGACATTTTTAGTTGTCAAAACGGGGGGCATTCCTATTGGCATCTAGTGGGTAGAGGCTGAGGATGCTGCTAAACATACTGCAATACACAGGACAGCCCCCCACGAGAAAGAATTATCTGGTTTCAAATGTCAACAGTCTTGATGTTGAGAAACTCTGGTCTACGTAAAAGCACATTTTACCTCCTTTTTAGTACCCTTAGTAGAGTTAATTGACACTTTCTGCAACATTACCATCTCTATCTCCACTTTCAAGGAAGAGAAATGCTAAAACAAAATGGCATATCATTGCATATATGATCTAGAATTCTTCAGTGAAAAATAAATTCCACTGATCAGAAAAGGAAGAACCCAACATTGATCAAAGTTATCTGAAGCTTTTCTGAATATGGTGGGTACAATCTGGCTCCTGAATGCTCAGATAAATTCAGGGAAGTGGAGATGAATGAGGAAGGAAAGACATGGATTTCCACTCTTACAGGATAGACTGTGACTCAATATATGGCAGAGAGGAAGAATTATAGGATGAATCAGGAGGGTGTGTAGCCAAACTAGCACAATAATATATTTGGGGAACTTCGAGAGCAAGTTCTGACTAAGTAAGGCAGAGGGTGCAACTTTTGGTGAGTTCAGGGGACAGACAGGTGACAAAAATGAATAAAACTGAACAGAATATAACAAGAGTAGTGGAAACTGTGAGGTCACAAGCCCTGGGTAGAGGGGCCAGCCCTTACTCATTCTTGGGCAGTTATTTTCTTGTAGGAATAGAGAGACCCAGTATTTCTAGATCTTCTGAGATTCAAGGGAAGCTGGAAGTGTGGATTTCCTATGTTGCGTCCCAATTTGTAAATACTACAAATAAATTATATTTTTTAATAAACCCTTTGCAGGATTAATAAAACACACTGTAAGTCAAATTTGGTCTTCCTCTACCAGTTTAGCCTCTGAAATAAGGCCTATTCAAATTATAGAGACTCTTAAACATCAAGGAAGAATTCAGATGCACAGGCTTGTAGACTTTTAGACCAAGTAGAAGCCTTATGTAAATGCACATTTTTAAAAACTTTATTTCTCTCCTTTATTCCCTTTTTTCATCCAAAGCAGAACTTCTTTTGTGATTGAGAGGGGTTGACTATTGCACACTCCCTCCTGAGTCAGTTTGTGCTGCTGCCAGTTTCTCTGCCACTGCCTGTCTCAAGACCACCACCCATGGTGCCATGACAATCTTTCTGCATAGCTCTACCCCATGCTAGGACCCACTTGCCTGTCCTCATTCTTCTCTAAGCAGCACTAAGCCAGGCCGAGTGGTAGAGCAGAATTTTGGGGATGGTTCCCTAGGCACTAAAGAGAATTTCAGCTGAGGTGCACAAGCATGCCCTAATGGGAAGAGAATGGACTCTGGAGCCAGCTACCTGGCTGTGGATCTCAGTTTTACCTCTCACATCTAACCTTGAGTGACTTTTATGTGTCACTCACACATAAGGGTGGTGTGAGGGTTAAATCAAGCTAGTGCATGGAACATGCTTAGAACTCTGTTACTGAAAATATATCATCCCATCTCCATTGAAGTTCATTTCTTAATGGCCACCTTCCCACAAGTATCTAACTTTAGTCATAAACTTAGATCTTCTTCTCAAATATTTTTCTTCTTTCTGGTCCCCTTACCTCCCCCATCTCACACCCTATCTGCGTTCTTTTTAGTCTTAACCAGAAAACAACTCCATATTCTTCTTGCGGGGAATACTTTATTTTCTTTATGTTTTGCTTCATCCTCTCTTTCAAGACCAGGGTAGAGGAATCCTCATTTTTTACACTCTAAGTGGACTGTTAGGATACTTGGTTACAGGTGACACCAGATATGGTTCAAACAAGCTTAAAAAATAAATGACATTAAAGGTAGAGCCTCTGTAGAATTTACACCAAGCACAGCTTGGTCCCGCACTAACAGTGTCTTCAAAGCCCTGCTTTCCTTCTATGTCCCATCTTCCTTCCATGATGTCTGATTTATCCTAACCCGTTCCCTTTATGGTCCCCACATTGCTGTTACCTACAAGCCACTTTCTCACTGGGAATGTCTCTTTTCCAGCAAAATCCTGAAACTCTTTTTTCTTTTTTTTCCAGGTCTTCACCCAAATGCCCATCCTGTACCAGTTACTGTAGACAGAGAAGTAAAATGCTGATTGGCTTAGTGAAGTCAAGTGTTCTGTCCTTAGAGATGAGTGGCATGCGAGTCACTGGAACCCTGAGGACAACAGATGGTAATGAGAGCTGTCAGAAGTAGGAAAGGCCGCATACATATGTGCACAACAGGGCCCATAAAAGTATTCTTTTAGACTAATCGTTCTCATATATGAGCTTACATCAGAACCGCCTAGAAAGCCTGTCGAAACACAGAATTATGAGTCCTATTCCCAGAGTTTCTGATCTGGGACAGGGCCTGAGAATTTTTATTTCCAATGAGTTCACCAGACGACACTAATGCTGCCAGTCTAGGAACAGAACTTGGAAAGCCACTGAGTTAGACTGAATCAAACCAAGCAATAAACAATCCCTCTGAAATCAGAAGAAGCTACCTTTAGTTGTAATTTTAAATCATGTTTTATTTTATTTTATTTTTCAAGATCCTTCAAGTAACCAGGTCCACGGAGGTGATCTGATTTTTCCAGGCGCCATAGGTACTTTGTGGCCAAACTTAGAGAAGATCTCTTTTTTTTTCTTTTTTTCTTTTTAAACTACATCTTGCTGTCTTTACAGAATGGATGATGGGACACCATTCTAGGACATTTTATAGAAAGTATCCTGGTAGGAGAGTGGTACTATAGGAACACAGCATTTCAAAAGTAAATGCAACAGTTTGCGTGCTGTCTTCTATAGCCAAGCTTTAGATGGAAATGGGATTCATACCTCAGCTCTGAGATGCGGCTTTGCTCTTATGAACAAAAATGGCGCTCTCCAGCTGCTGAGGATGTGCTCTCCTCCATCCTCATACACACCAGAAAGACAGCAGAGGTTGAATGTCCTGCTTTTGAGCAGAGGTTAAGGCTGAAAACAGGAGACCTTAGAGAGATTGATTCAAAAGTAGTTCACCTTTCACCAAGGTGAGCATTAAAGGAATAAAAAAAGAATTTGTCTTTGAGAGGCACCCTTTAATAAGGCAGACCATCTGGTACCCTGATTTAAAAGATCTTTCCTCAGGGCTCTTGGGAAAGCATGTCTCTCACTTCCTCAGCTTTGCCTTCCCATGGTTTAGGAGCTGCCCAGTAGAGAATTCTCCAGTACCACCTTCCACACTCCCTCAGACACTTGACAGCACTTCTCTGTTCTGAATTAATACTGAGAGTGGAATCCTTATTGTACAAGCCCCAGCAGCAAATTTGTGGTTGTCTGCTTCAGTGTGTTGCCGCAGAAAAAGGCATTGTCCATCTGGTGACAAATTCTTTCTTTCCTCTCTCCCCGTCTTTCTTCTTTCTTTCCTGTAGACATTTAGCAAACTTTCCTGAACAAGGGGTGCCACAGGGGGAAAGAAGGATTTATAAGGTATAAACTCCAGCCTCAAAGAACTCTCAGTCTGTTGGAAAATATTAAATCTGGTCCTGAATACTTAAAATTCAAGACAGAGGTAGCTAGTAGGAAGCAGAATCCAATGTTATTTATACCATATTACCTTCATATTTTATACAGTCATTCATTTGGTCTTTTGTTATTTCAACATACAATTGTTAAATTCTATTCCAAGTACTGCAGATACTGCAGTGAACAGGATCAAAAAGGTCTTCTGTAGGGAGTGGGAGCTGTGGTATAAAGAGAACAGGTTCACAGAGAGAGAGAGTGACTGGGCAAGAGAGCTTTGGATACTGCAAGCATGGAAGGTTTTTCCGAGCGGAGATCTGAAGAGCAGTCATGCAAGAATCTTGCTATGTAGGCAGTAGAAACAGCAAATCCACAATTCCTTGAGATGTGTTGGCATGTTCCAGAAACTGAGAGAAATCCTATGTGACTGAAGGATTGTGAACTTCAGGGGAAGAGTGGGTGATAGAAGAGAGACTGACAAATGGCAGAGGCCAGGTTTACCAATATTTGCAGGTTTCACCTTCATGACCTTAAAAGAGAGTTTCCGCATGTCTACCCAGTGTAAGTATGAGTCCAGCTTGGTTTTCAAAGAGCTCTGAGGGTTTTTTGCTATCTAAACTCCAAATCTTGCCATACTGTGAGCTCCAACTTAAATCCTTATGCAAAATAATTGCTGAGTAAAAGTGGTATTTGCACCAATTCCTCCCTAAGTGCAAGCAAAGTACAGTCTGTAGAATTAAGAACGAAGCGCTGATTAAGAAGTGACAGCAGAGATTTTTCAGTAATGAAGGGAAGAACGGCAGTTGTTTGGAGACCTGCCAGGTTCTTGCAATTAATTTTGCTCAAAAGTCAGCAGGATGGCATGCTGTGGCTTTGCAGACTGAGTGGGCATTTTGCTTCGCAGATTGGCTGGGACTTGCTTTGATTTTTGAACATGAGAGCTTTTCCCCACCTGTTTTGTTCATCCTTTCTAAAAAGCAGTCATTGTTTTCATGGGGAAAGGTCTTCATATCCACGGGGTGAAATGGGAAAAGAGGTAATGTCACAAAATAACAGTGGCCTCTTCCTACGTCACCATGACTCAGTAATAAAGTGTGAGTGTGGGTTGTTCTCTAAACCCTCACGTTAAAATATCAAGTAAGTAGTTTCAAAATGAGTGGAAAGGTTCAGAGTGTGCAATAAACTGAGAGGACTTATCAGGTCAGGGCTGGCACAGGCTGCAGTTAAACTCCAGAACTACTGAGATAAACAATTTGCCCATCAATACAAACAAAAATGACAGGAGTTTGTGTTAAAACCACTGGATGAATTTGTTGGGGGAACAGAACATTTATACAATTCAATGAATCTTCCCACAGATCATTTTTATTTAGAGAAAAGAAGATAACTTTTAAAGCAGAGAAGCCTCCCAGAAACTACCTCACTCATGTGATCAGCATTAACATCAACAATAGAACAAATTACTATTGTGTGCCTCCTGGGATGCCGAGAAAGATACAATATCACTCCTATAGCATTCATGTGTAACTCTGATCTAATCATAAGGAAACTACCAGACCTAAATTTAAGAATATTCTACAAAACAACTCTCTTTGCCCTTCAAAAAATGTCAATGTCATGAAAGCCTGTTCCAGATTGAGGGCACAAAAGAGACAAGACAATTAAATGCAGAGGATGACCCTGGATTGGACCCTGGGTCAAAGAAAAAATGGTGCAAAGTATGTTATGGGGACCATTAGTGAAACTTGAATATGGAATATGTATTAGATAACAGTATTATGTCCATAATAATGTCCTGAATTTAATCAATGATTTGGGATTATGTAAAAAAAATTCTTATTTTCAGGAGATATGTACTGATATATTTAGGATGAAAGAACAAATTGTTCAGCAAAATAATTGAATGTATGTATACTGCATACACATATTCTTTATGTATGTATACCTGCATATGCACAGAGAAAGCACTAGTGATTCAGGTGTGCAGTATATTCAATTAACGAATCCATCTTAGTCAATAGGTTACTATTTGTGCAAGTTTTTCTTTAAGTTTGAATGTTTTCAAGATGAAGAGTTGAAAAGAAGCAAGAGGGAAGGGGTGGGAGGAAAAAAGGATGGGATGGGGAGGAGAGGCTTGGAGACACCTGAGGCTCATTTGTACACTACTGGGGGCGCTGCAGGCACAAGCTGTCCTGGAGCCCTTACTCTAGCCTGCAGGACCCCGTTGGCTGTTTGTAAGTTCATGTCACCTGTCCTTTCCTTCATATCTGGACTAGTGGACAGAGCAAAGGGCACGCTCCCCTCCACTTGGGATTTTTGGGAGCCTGAGAGGAAGAGACCAAGCTGCTTCTCCATTTGGACAGTTCCCGGCTCAGTTTGGACTCCATTCACTATGGCTTTGCAGGCCCTTCTGAGGAATTTAGATTCTTTTGGAAGTATCCCATTGGCTGCCGTTGGCCTGAGACATTTCTCTGTTTAATGTTGCTGGGATCCAGCTGGCTGGCTAGCTAACCAATCAACACAGGGGTCTTTTCTTTTTATATGGCCATAGCCCACCTTTTCATCCTCCTAAACTAGCCTTGGATTTGTGATTCGATTGATTCTCCCCACCCCTGACCCCTCAATTAAAAAAAAAACACACACACACACACACAAAATTCCTGTCTTTAAAAATCTTGAAATAAAATAACCTTTATTTATCTAATGGTAGTTCTGCAGGAAAGTTAGGGTGGATGTGGAAGAGGAAGCAGTTGCATGAATGGTAACAGAGAGATAAACCTCCGAGCCTTTTCCAGCTGTAGGGATTTTTGAAAGTCTGTGAAGGAAGAAAAGGAAGTTAATAAGCCAATGTTATAAATGTGGATTCTGTTTAGCCATTATATTTTTTTATTTATGTTTATGTTGCTTTGAAGATTTTCATCCCTAAGGCTTTTTCAAAATGTTTCAGCTTTATCATCATGCTCAGAGGACCCACTCAGCCTTCTGTATTTAATGGTCCTTCATTTGTGTATCAATGTATAGTAGGCCCCAGACTGTTTCCTACTGCTGAAGTTCTAATGACTGGAATTTGAGTTTTTAGGAGTTGAGGGTAGAGTTTGAGGGTTGGCCCCTGGAATAAGGTAAGTTGATTTCCTGGGAGTGAAGAACAGCTCAGATAACTTGGGATTGTGCTTCTCAAAGTGTGGTCCTCAAACCTGTGCCGATTCCCTAACTAATTTCCACCTATTCCATAACTAATTTCTACCCATTCACAAGAGAAGAGGAGATACTAAAAGTGCTTAGAGACTTTTATAGCTATTTTCTAGAATAATTTTATTCTAATAACTAAAATGGAATCCTTGTGTTTTTGGTTATTTAAAAATTTTATTTATTAGTATTTTATTTTTATCATATTTTGTAAAAAAGTATTGGTTTGAGCTGAGTTGGAGTTGAGAGTAATCTGTCTCTTCATTATAGACAGTTTGAGCAGCACCGTCTTTGGGAAACCAAGGTTTGACCCCCGCTAAATGAAGACTCACATCTTCATCTCTCAACTCTGCTTCTTTTCTAAAATATCTACTTTATTCTCCCCTCCCTAAAGACTTGCCATCTCAGCTTCCCAAAGCAGAAAACGGCTTTGGACTGACCCTAACAGTGAATCATAACCTTTGCTAGCTGGATAAACTTGGGGAAGATACTTAATATCTCTAACTTTTTTCTATTTCTTTACAGCATGGAGATAACACTAATACCTACTGCAGTGAGTTTTAAGCATTAAGTGAGATACCATGCATCCAATATTTAGCACACAATGTGCACTCAAAAATCATTTTTTTTTCCATTCAGAATTGAGTTTACTTATTTTTTAAAGGGTCTACACTTTAGAATAAGACAAGTTTCCATGGCTATTATCAACCCCTTATTTCTGGTACATCCATGATCCATCCACTGCCATGTATAGTCTTACAGGTTATACACTGCCTAAATTCTAAGACTGTTGACATACTTGATGAGATAAATAGTCAAGGTAGAGGTAATGCACAAGACCTAGGTCCTCATTTTTTGCTAATTTATTTATAATAACCTTTAAATAAAAGGTTTTAAATAAAAGGATTTGATTTAAAGGTTATTTTAGAAATCAATTGAGTTAGAAATAAATCATTTAATTCAATTATAATTAAATTTAACTATTACATTTAAAATACAGTGTGATTAAAGATAAATAATTTAATGATTTTAGACTCATTTTCTTATTAAAATGCAATGACAGTAATTGGCTTAAACATTTTTATGTTATTTCAAATATTAGGTGTCATTATGGCTGCTTTATTAGAAAGAACAGTTATTCAATTTAAGTGGCTTCAGAGATTCCAGAATCAAATTTTAAGGCATGTTGCAAGTATAAGGTGCTTACTGGATGATTTGGAATTGTCAAATGTTGGACAAACGAATAAATGGTTTCTTGATCCAAACTTTTGTCTCGTTATTCTCTCTTAGACTTCTAGGGTAATCTATTAGAGCTATCGAAGAGGAAAATTTATCCTGACAAAGCTAGACGGGAAAGAGGTAAAATGATAACATGTCAGAGAAAGTGAGTATCTACTTATTTACCAGAAAACAGAGAGAACCGTTTAATCTCCTGTGCATGATCATGGATAGATCAAAGTGTGGTTGCAAGTGAAATGGGATAAATGACAAAATGACAGTTTTATAAAGTTAAGCCTGAATCACATTGATTCTGTATCTTCTAGACATGCACTAAATGTTTTGCAAGCAAATTACTGTTTTAGTCCCACTTCAGGGGTGATGATTAGCATATTTATTGGGTAATGATGAGCTATCAAATTATCAACCACTGGTCAGAAATGTGTTACTTGCGGGGTCCATGGTGAATAGCCTACAGCCAAACAGATGGCTCTCGGCTCTGTAATGCCAAAAGGCTTGTTGGAAGGCTTTGCCTTTACCCCTGACCCAGAGCAGCTGGAAATGAGGATTTTGAGAGGAAAAACAACCTCAGAACGGAAAAGTCAATTTGCATAAACAAGATGGACTTTTTGTTGGAGAGGATTGGAGGAAAAAAAGCAAAATCATGAAAATGCAGTATCGGTATATCTGCAATAGAAACTCTCATAATTCGAAGGCAGAGGATTCTGTTTCAATATTCGGCACGACGCAATATAGCAATTTAATGCATAGTATCTGGAGTCATATAATCTTGGTTTTCAACTTCATAACAAACCATCCCCAAATTTAGTGTCTTAAGGAACACTTATTATTGCTTACAAGTCTACAGGTTAGCCAGATGGTAATTCTGGCCTGGGTCAGGGCTTGGCAGGGCTCAGCTAATCTCTGCTAGGCTCTTTTATGCTTCTGTGGTTGGTTGGCCTATCAGTTAGTATTGTCTAGTCTAAGATGACCTCACGTGGTAGGCTCTTCTCCATGTGGTCTCTCATTCTCTAGTAGGCTGACTGGGCTGGGTTCATATGGCAATCTCAGGGGTCTAAGAGACACAACAGAAGCAAGTTCTGATTCCTTGAGGCTCTTGGGACTGAGGCTTGAACCGGGACACTGTCACTTACACTGCCTTTGATTGGCCAAGGTAAGCCACAAGGCCAGCAAGGTTCAGAGAGTGAAGAAATAGATTTCACCTCTTGATTGGAGAAACCACAAGGTTACATTGCAAAGAGCCTGGCTTTAGGGAGAGTTGTGACCATATATGCAAATAGTTTATCATGTACATTCATCAGCTGTGGGGTTTTAGGTAACTACTCTTTAGCCTCTTGGCATGTAAAATAGAAATAGTAATTAGTCTCAAAGTGTTGTTGTGATGATTAAGTGATAGAAGGATTGTAAAGAGCTTAGCTCATTGTCTGGATACAATAAACCCTCAGGAAAGGTTGTTATTAACAATGTCTATGATTACTCCTACCAGAACACCAAATTATTTAGAAAAGCAAATAGCTCCTTCTCCTGGGTTTGCTCTTTTCCCTGTACTGGCTGAAGCTACACAACCACTTAGTTCCAGAGTCATCTAGAATGATTTGAAATCCAACTTCCTACTGCTCACTCTGTTCCAGCTACACTGGTGATCTGTTTCTCAGAACAGTGCAGTTGCATAGGAGGTGCTCAGTGAATGTTTGTTGAATTAACAAGCATCCTTGTTTAAAGGGACATGAATGTTTAATTTGTACTGGCCTCTGACATCTGTTTTATGATGTCTGTTGTTTGTATATCTCATGCCCACAAAGGTGGAACGTATATTAATTGCTCAATTTATATTTGCCGAATTAAATAGTTTTTTTTTTCCAGTGGAATTTGACTTTTCCTGCCTCACCTTCCCAAAACAATGCCCCCCTCTCCTACCCCAGGACTGATTTTCAGCATTTATATCCAGTTTTCCCTCAAGGGAGATTGTTGATCTTTGGGATTTCTTAAGAAGATTAGTGAGGACACTTAACATTTTGTCAAAACTTTTGTTTTTAAACTGGGTGCACCTTCCAGGAAAAATGAAGAGGACCATTGTCTCTCTCTCTCTCTCTGTATATATGCACACTTGTATACACAAATACTCTTCACACACATATGTATAATTTGGCCTGTTATTTCTATATTATTATGTATTACATTATCTGTATCTTACTACATCTAACTGACTAGATTTGTCAGGCATTTATCTTTAAGTCCTAAATTAAATTTTGTTTGTAAAAAATGTGTTCTGTATTTTCTATCCAGCTGTTCTTTAAGCATTAGGTTTTGCATGTGGGGATTCTCATTAAGAAAACTCGGAAGCAACATTAAGAGAACTTCAGCCTTGCCATTTACACTTAAGTGAATTTGATAAAAGAAATAAAGCAAGTTGCACTATTCAAAATAGCAAAGACATGGAATCAACCCAAATGCCCATCAGGATAGACTGGATAAATAAAATGTGGTACATATACACCATGGGATACTATGCAGCCATAAAAAGGAACAAGCTCATGTCCTTTACAGGAACATGGATGGAGTTGGAAGCCATTATCCTCAGCAAACTAACACAGGGACAGAAAACCAAATACTATATGTTCTCACTTATAAGTGGTAGCTGAACAATGGGAACACATGGGTACAGGGAGGGGAACAACACACACTGGGACCTGTCAGGGGGGTGGAGGTAGGGGGAGGGAGAGCATCAGGAAAAATAGCTAATGCATGCTGGGCTCAATATCTAGTGATGGGTTGATGAGTGCAGCAAACCACCATGGCACATGTTTACCTATGCAACAAACCTGCACATCCTGCACATGCACCCCAGAACTTAAACACTTAAAAAGAGGAACTGGGGATGTTTATCTTGGTTTAGCAGATAAACTTAGAGGATGCACACAGAGGAACTCTCACATCTGAAGTGTGGTCCTTGTGAAGTCAGAAAAGAATCCTGGGACCATTGGGAAAAAATTGTAGAAAGGCCAATTTGAACTCCAGCTGAGGAATTCTGCCTTCTTTCTGTTTCCTTCAGAGTGATCTGAAATGCAGTTCGATTGCTTTGGAGAAGTAAGCGATGCTCATGAATAGAGACGTTTAAGCATAGACTGGAAAGTCCATAAATAATGCATTGTTTACAATTAGAGGTCACGGCTCCTGAAATTTTGTGATCCTGAGATACATCAGATACTGCTGATGGATTCTCTTGTCATTGTAAAATAATTTATTTTTGAATAACCTTTGATATTGTTTTCAGCTTTATTTCAAACCCTTGGTAATATTCAACTCATTTTAACAGTTTCCCAACAATGCTTTATAATTTTTGTAAACAATTAGAATTAAAAGCTGTATTGCTTGTCTTCATACTTAGTTTGCATATACTCAATTCCTGCCAATTTTTCAGTTATCATGAAGTACATACTGTTAACTTCCAGTGCCAGACAAGAGCAACACTTAGCCCTTGTTAATCTGCTATGTATTTATTTATGGCTGCAATGTATTATTGCTATTTTTTTTTTTTTGGTCCAAATAGACTTTGAGGCAGATGCATTTCTTCAAATAGATTAATTATTAATTTACTGTGAAGTGAGTTTGATCAGAGTCCTAGCACCACTGGCCCAGAAGGTAACATGTAAGATAAAGTTAACCAGATAATGTGATAGTCTGCCAAATTAATGCATTATATATACAACTTCAAATATATTTAATGATACAGTAGCAGGGCAGAGATATATAATTACAGATCAAACAAATTATATTTTAATGAGGAAATTTTGTCTTTTTTCAAAGATTTTTTATGATTTTTTTCATAGCTGAATTTTGTATTTGATTGTTTTCTCAGTGGCCAGGAATCTTTGAAGTATCCTTGGCTCTTCTGTTCTTTTTATAGGGAAAGTATTGTTCCCATTCGGCCACTGGTTATAACTTCCAAACTGAAAGCAGGTCACCCTGTAATTTAAAGGAAACAAACAAAAAAGCTAATACAATACCGTGCCAGAGGAAAATGTCTCGGACCTGTAATTGCTGTCAACTGAGGGTCCTGGTGGCTGTCTCCTGAAGTGGTACTCAGTGCTGAGCTAGGCCTGCTTAAGTCATTTCAGAATTTTTATCTAAGATAAGCCTCAGGAGAATGGGTGGCAGGGTAGAGGGGAAACTGGGAGTATGTAGTGGGTAGGTGCTAGGATTTGAAGTTCTTGTATGTTCTCCCTTTTAATTAGAATACCTCACTTAGAATCAATGACCCCTCTTCCCTCCACCACCCTCCTCGTTGCTTCTTTCCTTTTCTCTTTTCCCTCTACACTCTTATCCATGCTCATGGCTTTAGTTGCCAGTTACATGCTGAAGACAACCAGAATCCAATAAAAGAACGTGTTTCGATGAGAGGGTGGTTAACCCTGGTTTAAAAGTGATGAAGAAGAGAGGCACTGCCATTTGCCCAGATGTCCAGCACTGTGACTATCACAGAGTACATGAGCAATAAAATAGTCGGAAGTAAATGAATTTGAGATAGCTAAAAGTAGAATGCTTTGGGGTATTCTGAGAATGACTAGAATTTAAAGTTGAGTGGATCTGAACCGTGGCAACACCCAAAATGCAGTCGCCACTTTACCGCAGCTCTGAAATGAATGCATGCTATTTGGGTTCACTCTACAGCACACTTAAAACTTGAGTGTGCAGCTTTGATGGGTTGGTTTATTCCTTCTCTTGGCTGAGTGAAATATTCAGGCAACGATGAGAAAGTGTGTAATGGAGTTAGCTTATGAGAGACTTATTTTTAAGCTCTACAAATAAGAATTATTTTTTATTTTGTCATTGTTTTCCTATTATTTCCCTGTTGGTCAACTTTTCTTATCAAACCAGCAAAGAAAAGGGACAGCAGAACAAACACAATGTGGATCCGATCCATGCTCTGCAAGTTAACTTAAAGGAGAGTCAGATATCTGCCATTCTGCCAGCCCTCTATGGGCTCCTTTGGGGGTTAGCAAAGGATGTTATTTATTTTCTATGGGAAATCATGAAAGGAAGACTTAAGCTTCCCTCCTGGGTTTAGGTTGTAGTAGACGTTTGTATGTTTATGTGTTTGTTTTGGTTTTATTTTCTTTAATTAACTTATTATTTTATTTGCTGCCTAACTTCCATCTGTCCTTCTTCTAGTTACAGATCAAATTTTGTCTGAGAGAACCAGTGTTTTAAGTCAAAGCAGTTGAAATGGGACTTGTTCTATTCCCAGCTCTAGGGATGCTCACATGACCTGGGTCTAGTATTTCTTCTTCCTTGTTATAGGGTTTGGTTTAGGTTTGGGCACAAAAAGTTCAGGACATCTCTTCAAGTGTGGAGTGAGAGGAACTTTGTTTTCTTTCAGTCTTGAACCTAGGAGTCCATTAATCTGGCTCTATTGACAGCCATCTTCTACCAGAAGGGGTCTAAAATTGAGGCCAACATAGAGGAGAACAGAGAAGACAGATAGTCTAGGTCCTGGTGACACCATTTGACCCAGTAGATCAAGCCACGTGGTCAGCCAATTCTAGTTCTGCACTTTTTAGCTACATAAATAAAGAAATCCCCCTTTAGCTTAAGTATATTTGAGATGTACTTTTGTCCTGTGCAACCAAAAAAAATTTAAATCTGCTGCATCCAGCATAGAATTATAAAATAAGAAATGTGTTCTGGCTTTATTCTCTAGAATCTAAATAATCTAGTATCAAGAAAAAATCTAAAACCAAGACTCTAGATGTTTGCAAGATGAGGATCACAAAAGACTAGCAGAGGGTTTGAAATTAGCCTATAAATCCAACTAGAGCATACAGCAATAGTACAGTTGAAAAATAAGGCCCAAGCTTACCCTTCTTTAGTATTAGCTAGATAATTTAGACGAAAGGTTTTCCATAATATTTGCCTACTTTTTATATAGTCCTCCTTCACCTGACAATTAGAAACCCTCCTCTCCTGTTGAACTGGTTATAAGTTATCAAAAAAAGACCTTCAGTGAGCCTAAACACCTACCTCAATTAGATAAAGTTCTTGAGAATTGAAACTCGTGATAAATAAGAGTGCTATTAATCAGTAAGATTCATAGAGATGGAATGACCATAAAAATGTAAGCTATTTAGGGAAAGATATACTGTTAGTAGAATGAGATTTGAAAAGCATTAAACACTGGATCATTTTCTTTACAAAAACATCCTGTCTCTTTCTCTGTCTGCTTGGAACATTAAACACAAATGAGTCCGGCAAAATATTAAGTCTTTCAATGATTTATGTTTAATACTAAATTCAGAGAAAAACACACCAGTTTGAGGCATTATTGTTATTAAGGAA
Organism: Rhinopithecus bieti; assembly: GCF_001698545.2. Lineage (NCBI taxonomy): Eukaryota > Metazoa > Chordata > Mammalia > Primates > Cercopithecidae > Rhinopithecus > Rhinopithecus bieti. The sequence continues at coordinate 39,123 of NW_016823722.1, forward strand.
CAGTCAGTGCTTTTATCTTTTGCAATCAGCATGTTAGCCCATATTCTTTCTTTTGCATATTCATAGTCATGGTCATTTTAGAGGCAATATACATAACTTGATTTTTTTTTTTTAATTTCTTCACCATGGCGACTTCTGGTTGGAAAGATTCCATAATTTAATATGTTCCCCAGCAGAAAAGTTTTAAGACTTTATTTTACTTTCAGAGAAAAGACATGAAGTGATGCACATGCAAATGAGAAATAAGTCCAGGATGCTGTGTTATTGAGATGTGGCCCCTGGAGGTTTCTTTTACAATTTCCCCTGTGCCATTTCACACAGACATTTGTATTCTGCAGCTATCTTGTTGTGGGTTCCTTTGTCCGTCACTTCGCTCATCAGATTGGAGACCATTTCTTTTCCCATTCTGTTCCAGCAAAAATGCACTATTTGTTCCAATTCAACAAAACCTATTTATATTATTTATAAACTATAATAGAACTGAAAATACGTAAAACTGAAAAAATGGTTGGTGGTATTTTTTTTGACAAATTGAACCATTTGAAGAAGACAGAAAACTTATCAGATCCCCATTCCAGACACATGAGCTGAAATCATCCTGTAGTTCATCCAGACTCTTCCACTGCACTTCGGGCCATGGCTAAGAACGGAAAACAGTGACCCTGAACAATCTTTCCTTTTTCCAAATGTCCAAAGCAGAGTAGAATATTTTAAAATTATCTGAATGGGCAGTCCCAAGACAGTCACTTTGAGTAACACAAGGAAAAGGTAACACTGACCTGTATGAGGTGCAGTTTGCTTGCCAAAGGGTAATTCATCTAATTCAACTAATTCTAATTCTCAGTGAGCCTGTTAGAACAGTGAAAGTGTTTACGTGGTAAGCGTACACCCTGAGATTTGGAATAGTTTGAAGAATTCACAATCATATGAAGTCTTATTTAACATTAAAATATAAATGGAATAAACTCAGAGAAGCAGAAAACTTTCTTTCTCCTCAGAGAATTATTTATTCCCAGTTTGCCTCCCCAAAAAGAATATCTTATTTCATGTTCTTATACCACAGCCTACCTTCATTTGAAGCACTTTCAAAGTTGAAATGTTAAATGCATTGGTATAAGTTCTCAAGGGCAAGGACAGCATAATTATTTGCTCACCATTGAATTCCTAGAACCTAATGCTAGGTGGACACACAATAGACACACAGATATTTGTGGGTGAATAAAAAGTTTATATGAAAGAATGTCCATTGAATATTGTTTATTGTGGTGGTTGGAGGGGAACCTGAGTGTTAAACAATAGGGAAATTGAAAAAAATGCATTAGAGTATATCTGTAATGATGAGATGGCATGAGGGTTCCAAAATTAATGTTTTTAAAAAACTTTTAAGGGCAATGGCAGCTCGAGCAACATAGTGAGACCCTGTCTGTACAAACAACAACAACAAAAACAACAACAACAACAACAACAAACCCTGGCACAGTGGTGCATGCCTGTAGTCCCAGCGACTCAAGAGGCTGAGGTAGGAGGATTGCTTGAGCCTGGGAGGTTGAGGCTGCAGTGAGCTGAGACTGCGCCACTGCACTGCAGCCTGGGTGACAGAGCAAGACCTTATCTCAAAAAAGGAAATGGCATTTAGTGAAGAAAGACAGAACAAAATCTTGGACGACCTTGAGTAATTATTCTTAAAAAAAATTGCAGAATTATTTTCTTTTTATCTTTTTTTTTCTGTTGCTGGAACTAATTGCTAGAAAACAACGTTATGTCCACCCTCCTCAAGTAGGAAGTCAATCCCATGAACATGTAAAAGTGGGGCTTAAAAACCTGTGAAATCTTTTCCTTTCTATATTAGAGTTGACCCTGAGCCTTATTTGCCTCCCAAAGTGTGATATACATCATATAGGCAAAGAATTCCCCTGAGATTTTTCCTGGCAGTTAATTTCCATATAAGACATCTCAGAAACCCAACTTGCTAAAAGGGGGTTCTATTCTGTGGGAACAAAACAGAGTGAAGAATACGTACGTTTTACTGATAGGCAAATTCAACATACGTAGAGACCACACAACTGGAACTAAATGCAGGAATCGTTTTTATAGTTATGTTGTAGGCTGGTGTTTCTCAAACCACGTAGTAGAAAAGCAAATTCCTTGGGAACCTTATCTGGTGGTCCAAGGAGAATCAACCAAACTTGAAAAATTCCATAAACTAAGGCTCTCTTCTTTACATTCACAAATTATATTTGCATATTAAAGGTTCAGAGAACTCTCCCAGCCAATAAAAAAAAGATCAGTATCATTTATAATGAAGCAAGTAAACTTATTTGCACCAGATAATACTGTTTTCTAGGTATAGCTATTAAGTTAATAAGTAGCTTTTTATCAATAGCAAGTTAATAGCATCATTACACCTTTGTTTTAATGGAGGATAAAGCCCCAAGAACTTCCTGAAGATTTCATATTTTTGACTATTGCAATAACTTATTATTTTGTTCATAAAAATCTAGTACAATATAATTTTACAAGTATTACTACATACACATTGCATAGAGAATACCAAAGCATTGTTGACCTAGAACTGACTCGTATTAGTTGGCTTACTCATTTTCTAAGGAACTTTTCTTCTCCATGTACTAGTTCAGAGATCACATAATTCAAATTAATGAATGAGCAAAATGATAACTTACTATATATCGTGAATATTTGGTATGTACTTTTGGTCACTATTGAAGGAGTGGTGTAATACTGTGAATTCTGTAGTATCATATACAAGGTGGGTTTAGGAAATATATTGCTTAATTTTCTAAATTGTTTTATCACCTAAAATGAACTTGTGTACTGGTATCACACTCATGTTAACACTGAATATTTTAATAAGTATCAGGAAAAAAAAAATGCAACCAGCACACCAAACTTGTGATTTTTCCAGTTACTGCTGTTTAGAATGAAGCTAAAATCAGCCTAAGGTTTTAGAAAATGAGCTGATTTAAATAAAAATGTTATAAGCATTAGTAATATAAGTGACACAGGGCAAAAATCTCTAAATAGTTATGTGAATGATTGATGTTTGGGAAGCTCTAAGTTTACCGTTTCATGAGACTAGTTGCAATTACCAGTCTCTCATACTGAATGCAGTGGTTAAACTAGTGGTTCCCAAAGCTGACCCTGCATTGGAATAACTTGGGAAGCTTTTACAACTACCATTGGTCTTCACCCTAGAGCAATTAAATGCAAATCTCCAGGCATGGAATCTGGGCATTAGGAATACTGTAAAGCTCCCTGGTGACTTCATTGTGCAGCCAGGGTTCAGAAATGTGGGGCTAAGGTGTCATCCTAGTTCAGTGATTGTGTCTAATTTCTTTCTTTCTTCCACCTACTTCTGGATCTCTCTCTAATTTGACTTGTCTAAATTCACATTCTATGCCAATCCACTGGGCCTACACTAGTCAACGATTTTGTTGAACCAAAACTGAGATAGTAGAGACAGGGAGTTCTTGATCTTTCTGTTGTCATGGTTTGAGTTCCAACATTTACACTAGTTTCCTGTCTCCATTATGCAGATTTTATAATAGAATTTTTGTCATTCTAGCTATTTGTGACCTACATAACACTGTGAAAATTCCATGCAGAAGTTGGAAATAATAACTTTTCTACAGTGCAAATGAACCTGCAGCAAAATTTTGTAAAATATTTGAGACTGCTTTCTACAAGATGTTGTCGCTACACATTTCCTATAACTGCAGTGGTCAATTTGTTGATAGATCTCCTTAGTTTTCAGGGTATAAGAACACTCTTCTGGCCTGAGTTGGAGAGTGATTCCTGCATTATTTAAAATACTAAATTCAGCTCCCTTTTCTTCCCTCCATGCATCTGACTCCCACTCTGGATTGTGCCCATACTCCCACTCTCAAATGTCTTAACCAGAGCAGGTGAGGTTAAAGGTTATCTACTTTCATGATAATTGATTTTTGTTTTATTTTTATACTACAAATAATTACCAGATAACTATTGAATGCATACACATTTGGAGGTTAAGCATGCAAAAAATTTATTTTGTCCAATATATTCAGACTGGATGCTGAAATACTTTATGATTTGAGAAGTGAAATATAAAATATCAACCCTTCAACATCCAGACAACCAGAGGTAGGAAGTAATTTCCCTGCCTCAACATTGGCCTGTTTATTCTTTTTTTTTTTTTTAAGACGGCGTTTCGCTCTTGTTGCCCAGGCTGGAGTGCAGTGGTGCAATCTCGGCTCACCACAATCTCTGCCTCCTGGGTTCAATGATTCTCCTGCCTCAGCCTCCCAAGTAGATGGGATTACAGGCATGCTCCACTATGCCCGGCTAATTATGCATTTTTAGTAGAGATAGGTTTTCTCCATGTTGGTCAGGCTGGCCTCGAACTCCCGACCTTAGGTGATCTGCCCACCTTGACATCCCAAAGTGCTGGGATTACAGGTGTGAGCCACTGTGTCTGGCTGACGTGTTTATTCTTTTACACCTGCTTTTCTAAAAGCGGACAATTGTAAAAAGTGATTTGGGTCGTCTTTTTTGGTTCATGCAAATGTTTAACCAGCATTAAAGCTACAGTTCTCTCCCTATGAATCTTTCTTCGTCTACCTTCTTTTCTCCCATCCCACCCCTTTGTCTTGTGAACCCCCAAGTTAACAATCAATTCTTGGTTTTCGTAAGGGATTCAATATGAGATTTTTGTGAACTTCTAAATTTGAGAGCATCTTTATAGCAGGTGTTGAGAACCCTTTTCTATGAAGAACCAAATAGTAAATAGTTTGTTTTTGGACAATACAATGTCTGTTGCAACTACTCAACTCTCTCATTATAGCATTAAATTGGCCATTGACGATATGTAAATGAATGAGCATGGCTGTGTTCCGGTACAACTTTAGTTACAGGTGGTGGGCCAGACTTAGTTTATTCACTGTTGCTCTGCAGCATACAGTTTTTTTCCACAAAGCTGAGTAAGGTAAAACTAAGAAATCTTAGTGACTTCCTCACACCCTTACGACTCTATAAATATAAAACTAAAGTTGCCTATAAAACCATTAAAGTTAATTCTGCCCTTAAAATGAACTCTGTGCAATTGTACATTATATCAGTATTATTTTACTATTGACCATGAACTTAACCTGAATCTGCAATATCTTATCCCTTTACCACAATTATTGCACATAGACAGGCAGAGGATGATGAAACTGCTGATGTGTAGAGGCCAGATGATAGGCCAGGCACCAGCTCAAGGGATTCACTCCCACAGGCCAATCGTTTAAATGGACCACACCAGTGACCTTCAGCATCCTAGATGAAGAATGGAAACTGAAAAATTTTATATTTGTGCATGCTAAGATTCCTGCATATCAGGGAATTTAGCACTCAATTATTTATATATAGACCACCTTAAATCCTTCATTCTTCTGTTCTGTGTGTGCTGGCTATGTCCACCCAACCATGCTACTAACTCGTGGTTGTCCACATCAGCCACAACATTTAGTAGAAGGCCAAACACACAGTTAACAAATGGATGTATTTTTACTACGCAATGACTGGGTTAGAGGATTGTCTGGTTCAGATATTGCTCCTTCTTCTAAATATATTCATTTAAAAATTACATTTTGGTTACATGAGAGAGCCATATAAGCCAGTTCTGTATAAAGTAAACTCAAGTGATGAGCTCATTGTATGACCTGGGTCCTCTCATTTACTTGTCAGAGATGGACATTGCTAATCTCATCTTTTTTTTTTTTTTTTTTTCATTTCTTCACAAAGCTGCTTATCCTCTGGGGCAGAGGAGCAGAGGGATGAATTTGTATTTATTTATTTCAATTAACAAATTAAAATTGTATATATTGTGCACAACCTGTTGTTTTGAAATACGCATATACTGTGGAATGTCTAACTTGAGCTAATGAACATATACATTACCTCCTATATTCTTATATATTTTTTGTAGTGAGAAGACTTCAAATCTATTATCTTAGCAGTTTTCAAGTATACAATACACTGTAATTGACTAAAGTCACCATGCTGTAAAACAGTTCTCTTGAACTTATTCCTTCTATCTAACTGAAATTTTGTATCATTTGACCAACATCTCCCTAACCCTTCCCACCCCACCCCACCCCCATTCCCCGGCAACCATCACTCTACTCTCTGCTTTTATGAGTTCGTTGTTTTTAGATTCTACATGTAAGTGATACCACGCAGTATTTGACTTTCTGGGCCTGGCTTATTTTACTTAGCATAATGTCCTCCAGGTTCATCCATATTGTCACAAATGACAGGATTTCCTTCCTTTTTAAGGCTGACTAATATTCTGTTGTATAGATACACTACATTTTCTCTATCAGTTCATCTATTGGTGGACATTGCCCTGATCCTTAAATAGCATCACCAATCTTGGGATGATTGGGACATTTTGATCATTCTCTTATATAATTGTATATTTAGCAATTCTTAGTAACTTACTGGCATCTGGTACACATTGTGCTGGTTACTAAGTGTTGGGGAAAAAAAAGGAAAAAAGTGTAGTCTCTTTTCTGGAGGAGCTCTAGTCCAGTGGGAAAGATGGACACTCTCATAGGCAGTGGTAACTCAGTTCCTTTGTAAGGAAAAATAGAAGGTATCAGGAGAGAGAGAAGCGTCCTGAACACAATAGCAAGGTCCAAGACAGCTTTCTGCAAGGAGTGACATACAGGCTGGGACCAAAGAATAGATATTTAGGGGTTAACCAGGTCAAGGGTGATATGGTTTGGCTCTGTGTCCCCACCCAAATGTCATCTTGAATTGTAATCCCCATGTGTCAAAGGAGGGATTTGGTGGGAGGAGATTGGATCATGGAGGTGGTTTCCCCTATGTTGTTCTTGTGATAGTGAGGGAGTTCTCATGAGATCTGGTTGTTGGATAAGTGTCTGGCATTTCTCCCTTCATGCTGTCTCTCTCCTACTGCCATGTAAGATGTGCCTTGCTTCTGCTTCACCTTCTGCCATAACTGTAAGTTTTCGGAGGCCTCCCCAGCCGTGTAGAACTGTGAGTCAATTAAACGTATTTTCTTTATAAATTACCCAGTCTCAGATAGTATCCTTATAGCAGTGTGATAATGGAATAATACAAAGAATTGGTACCGAGGTTTTGGGGCACTGCTATAAAGATGACCTGGAAATGTGGAAGCAATGTTGGAACTAGGTAATGGGCAGACGTTGAAAGAGTTTGGAGGGCTCAGAAAAAGATAGGAAGATGTTGAAAAGTTTGGAACTTCCTAGAGGCTTGTTGAATGGCTTTGACCAAAATGCTGATAGTGACATGGACAGTGAAGTCCAAGCTGAGGTGGTGTCAGATGGAGATAAGAAACTTATTGGGAACTGGAGTGAAGGTCACTCATGCTATACTTTAGCAAAGAGACTGGTGGCATTTTGCCCCACCCTAGAGATCTGTGGAACTTTGAACTTGAGAGAGATGATTTAGGGTATCTGGTGGAAGGAATTTCTAAGCAGCAAAGCATTCAAGAGTGACCTGAATTATTCTGAAAGTATTCAGTTATCAGCATTCACAAAGAGATGATTTGAAATCAGAACTTATGTTTAAATGCAAAGCAGGGAATAAAGGTTTGGAAAATTTGCAACCTGGACATGTGGTAGAAAAGAAAAATTCATTTTCTGTGGAGGAATTCAAGCTGGCTGCAGAAATTTGCATAAGTAACAAGGAGCTTATGAGCCAAGACAATGAGGAAAATATCTCCAGGGCTTATTAAAGACCTTCACAGCAGCCCCTCTCATCACAAATCTGGAGGCCTAGAAGGGAAAAATGACTTCATTGCTCTTTGCAGTTTTGGGTCTTGGTGCCCTGCATCTCAGTTGCTCTAGCTCCAGCTAAGGCTAAAAGTGACCAAGGTACAGCTCAGGCTATTGCTTCAAAGGGTGTAAGCCCCAAGCCTTGATGACTTTCATGTGGTGTTGGGCCTGCAGGTATGCACAAGACAAGAATTGAACTTTGAGAACCTCTACCTGGATTTCAGAGGATACATGGAAATGCCTGGATGTCCAGACAGAAGTCTGCTGCAAAGCTGCAGGCCTCATGGAAAACCTCTGCTAGGACAGTGCAGAAAGGAAATGTGGGGTTGGAGCCCACACGCAGAGTCCCCACTGGGGCACTGCCTAGTGGAGCTGTGAGTAGAGGGCTACCATCCTCCAGCCCCTAGAATGGTTGATCCACTGACAGCTTGCATCATGCACTTAGAAAAGCCACAGGCATTCAATGCCAGCTTGTGAAGGCAGCCAAAGGGGCTGTACCCTCAACAGCCAAAGGGGTGAGCTGTAAAACGCTATGAGAGCCCACCCTTTGCATCAGCAAGCCCTGGATATGAGACATGGAGTCAAAGGAGATCATTTCAGAGCTTTAAGTTTTAATGACTGCCCTGACAAGTTTCAAACTTGCTTGGGGCCTATGGCCCCTTTGTTTTGGCCAATTTCCCCTATTTGGAATGGGAATATTTACCCAATACATGTACCCCCATTGTATCTTGAAAGTAACTAACTTGCTTTTGATTTTACAGGCTCATAGGTGGAAGGCACTTGCCTTGTGTCAGATGAGACTTTGGACTTAAAATTTTAAGTTAGTGCTGGAATGAGTTACAGACTTTTTGGCGGACTATTGGAAAGGCATGATGGGTTTTGAAATGTGAAAAGAACATGAGATTTGGGAGGGTCTAGGGGTGGAATGATACGGTTTGGCTCTGTGTCCCTATCCAAGTCTCATCTCGAATTTTAATTCCCATATGTTGAGGGAGGGACCTGGTGGGAGGTGATTGGATCATGGTGGCAGTTTCCTCCATGCTGTTTTCATGATAGTGAGGGAGTTCTCATGAGATCTGGTTGTTGATAGATGTCTGGTGCTTCCCACTTCACTTGCTCTTTCTCCTGCTGCCATGCAAGACGTGCCTTGCTTCCCTGTTACCTTCCATCATGACTGTAGGTTTTCTGAGGCCTCTGCAGGCAGGCAGAACTGTGAGTCAGTTAAACCTCTTTTCTTTATAAATTACCTGGTCTCAGGTAGCATCTTTATAGCAGTGTGAAAATAGACTAATACAAAGGGCATGGCTGAAAGTGAAAGGCAAGGTGCTCCAAGAAGGGAAAATTGCTGTACAAAGGCCTAGAACAGAGTCATATGATCCAGATAGCTGTCTGTCCCAGGATAGGTGACTTGTGTGTGATGTATCCTGAACATGGAGCAGCCTGAGAAAGGTGAGGATTCTGGGTTACGTGCTGATTGATTTAACAAATGCCAGGAGACACTGGGAGAATTGTAGTAAAGGTATTAGGAATAATCTTCCCAAATGAAGTTAAAACTGGGAGTTGATTGTAAGGGGAATTTGTGGCATCTCCTTCCTTTGACGCCTGTTAGAGCATGATAGATTGTAATGGACCTTGGAGTGTTTGTAACTACATAATTCTCACTTTGTCAACAATGAGTGACCTCATTGAATCAAAGAAATAAGGTGACTGTCAAAAGGCAGTCTGCCTGTGCCTTGTACTTCACCTCCAGACACACATCAAAGATTTGCTGATTAGCCCACTGTCTTCTCCAGCCCACACCTCGACCCATGCTCTGACACTCCCCTTCTATGCACGCCGATTATGGTGAAACCCCACTGTAGCAAAGCTGTGTGTTATAAAGGGCCCTCCCTATTGACTTTCTAAATTTTCACAGTGAAATGCTTGTTCTTTTTGCTTTGGTAGCATATGTAGTACTGGGTACAAACATAACACACATATGCACATATGCACACACACTCCATATGTGTATTCATGTTCATATGTTTTAGTTAAAAAGCAGATTGCTCAGATGAATATAAAGGAAATGGTAGTGTAGGTGGTACACAGATACTCTGATAACTTATATTGATTGACAGTTGTGGAATATTATTTTCATAAACAAAATATGCATTTCTGGAGATCTGAATCCTGCTTTGAATCTCAGGTTTACTACATCACATCTTGGGAAAGTTACTCCATTTCACTGCATGCTGGTTTTAAAACCTGTGAAATGGGTTAAGGAAACCTACAACATTGATTTTTCGTTTTTGGAGAACTAACGCAGACACTTACTAGGAAACGCTGAGCAGAGAGTTTAGCACATGGCAATGGTGTAAATATTAGTTCCTGCCTTGCTGCCTCCAATCTCTCCTACTATATTTTGATGATGTTCTCCTTCTGGCAGATCTGAATTTACTCTTTATCTTGTATCCACCATTACCCAGCACATTGCTTTTCGCTTGAATTTATATAAGGCTTTAAAAAAATCAGGTTCCTAGTTCTGCATTTCTTTTTCACAATTATCAAGCAAAAGGCAAATTCTTGTTAGGCCTGTTTCTGATGTGCAGTCAGCATTCCAACAAAGGAGACAACCATTCCGTGTTTTTATTTTCCAATTGCCATGTTCACTGTGATGGTGTGAAGATATTTTTATTGTAGGCTCAGTGCAAATATGAAGTGTGCATGGTAAGACTTGAGAGTGGAGTGTGTCTCATGCCTCACATCTCTCAGAAGTTAAAAGGTTGTATTTAATAGAAAAGGTATAATTTCCTATTTATAAGTACGTTTTAAACAAAATTCTAAATTCCGGGCTTCAATTAGATTTTGCTTAAAACAATTAACATCCTGTTTCTGTTCTAGGATTCAATCCAGGGCATCACATTGCATTTATATGTCATATTCTCTTCTGTCCATTCTGTTCTGTGAATTTCTCAGAATTTATTTTTCATGACCTCAAGGGCCTTGAGGAGCTCTGGCCTCATAACCAGCAGAATGTTCCCAATCTGGGCCTGTCTGATGTTTTGTTTATGAATAGGCTGGGGTTATAGATTTTTGGGGAAAGAAGCCACAGGGGTGAAGTGTGCTTCTTATCACATCACATCAGATGGCACATTATATCCAGATGACATCTCTGGTGAGGTTGACCTTCATCACTTGGTAAAATTGGTCCTTACTAGGCTTCTCCACTGTATGTTATTCTTTCTACCTTTCCATACTCTACTCTTTGGAAGCAAGTCAATAAGGATGGCCCCCTTTCAAGATAGGAGGGATGAAGTGTTAACCTCGGGAGCTTTCCTGGAGGTAGAAGTGTCTACAGATAGTAAATAGACTATTTTGTAAGAAAGATTTGTCTCTATAAGCCCATTTATAAAAATCAAATTTGTGTTGGGGGATGCATTTTCCCTATAAATCAAGCCCCACACAATATAGTAAAACCTACATGTAGAGTCCCTCTGGTCTTTGTGATTTGAAGTATTTATATAGCAAAGTGTCCCTGAAATGTATTCTTGATTTTGATCTGTAAAACAGAAGGGCTAGCCTCAAATACTAATCTTTGTTTTCTTACGAAAATTCCTTTATTAAAATGTTGGAAGATACATGGTCCCACAGGGATTTAGCAAAAAGAACAAAAGATGAATTGCTGGCAAGTCTGGAAGGCATTTCTGCCAACTTTCATGGAGCATTTTTCTAACACAAATTTCACGTATCTAGAGTAGAATAATTTATTCAGTGCAGATAAACTATGGCAACCTGCATCTCAGACTACTTTAAGAGTTCAAGAGGGTTGGCGGATATTCCAGAGACAACCTCTACATTGGCAAAACACTTACACCTTCCAATTGGTTTGAAAACATTGGTCTATCAGAAAACGCAAAAAACAAAAAAAATTTGCTGAATACTTACAATGTGATAGGTCTAAGGATATACCAAAAAAGGGTGTCTACCCTTATGAACAGATGCCAGAAGTTCATTTCTCTGAAAATACTTCTTTGGAAATAACAAGCTGAAAAGTCTTTGTATATGACTTTTCAATGTAGTTACTGGCTCTTCCATCTTTCCTTAGGGAAATGCAGCGGCAAAAACCTGTGGCTGAGTTTCACTTGGTGCATCATTTTAACAAGTCAGAGGACCTGACATTACTCTGGGAGCTTCTGTGGGAACTGCAGCCTAAAGACAGTTAGCTCACACTGGCCAGGGACTGAGAACTATGTGCATCTGTGGCCTCAGGATATGATGCAGTTTCTGCTGCATGTAAGGAGAGCTGCAGTTAGCTAAAGATGTTAGCCTTCATAGAAAAAGGGGAAAAATGCCAATATATTCCCATTATACTGAAAGCATAGAAAACATTAAAAGCAAAAAACAAACTCATAAAACATAAACAGTGCAAAATAAAACTTTAATAAAACTGATACATTGTGGCCAGGCGTGGTGGCTTACGTCTATAATCCCAGCACTTTGGGAGGCCGAGGCGGGTGGATCACGAGGTCAGGAGTTTGAGATCAGCCTGGCCAACATGGTGAAACCCTGTCTCCACTAAAAATACAACAATTAGCTGGGTGTGGTGGCGCATGCCTGTAGTCCCAGCTACTTGGGAGGCTGAGGCTGGAGAATTGCTTGAACCCAGGAGGAGGAGAATGTGGTGAGCAGAGATTGTGCCATTGCACTCCAGCCTGGGCGTCAAGAGCTAAACTCTGTCTTAAAAAGAAACAAAAACAAACAAAAACCTGAAACATTGTATTTCATCAAAATTAAAACTTTTTGAAAGATAACAAGAAGAAAGTCAAAGGCAGGCTACAGACTGGGAGGAAACATTTGCAAATCATATATTCAACAAATGACATATCTACAACGTAGAAGTATTTCAACACAATAATAACTCAAAAAATTGGACACAAAACTTGAACACAAATGTGACAAAATAATGTGTGTGAATGGTTAATGCCGCTAATCAGCAGTCATCAGAGAAATGTTAACGGTTTTAGCCACAGCAAGATACCCCACATTATATTAGACTGGAAGTAAACAAACATACAAAAAAACATTGATTTCAAGTGGAGAAAATCTGGAGCTGCTGGGAGTCTTGGACACTGTCAGCGAGAATGTAAAATGGTACATTGACTTGGGGAGTCAGTTTGGAAATTTTTTAAGAAGTTAAACATATACTTACCATAGAACTTAGCAATCCCATTCTAGGTATTTACCCCCCAAAAATGAAAATGTATGTTCACATCAAAACTTCTATGTTAATAGTCACAGTAGCTGTATTTATAATATCCAAAAACTGGAAACAAACCCAAATGTCTGTCAACTGGAGAATGAAAAACAGTCATAGTATATCCATGTAGTGGATACTATTAAGGAATAAAAAGACATGTGCTTTTAGGTGTCTTCCACAACATGACTGGACCTCAGAATAATTATACTGAATCGAAAGAAACTCAGACCCATAAAGAATATACATTGTATTATACTATTTATATAAAGTTCTAAAACATATAAACTATTCCATAGAGAAGAAAGCAGGTCTGTCGTTATTGGATATGGGGTAGAGGAAAGGATTTCTGATCACAGAGTGTGAAGAAATTTGGGGGAGTGAATTAGTCCATTTTCACACTGCTATAAAGAACTTCCCTGAGACTGGGTAGTTTATAAAGGAAAGAGGTTTACCTGACTCACAGTTCCATATGGCTGGGGAGGCCTCAGGAAACTTACAATCATGATGGAAGGAGAAGCAAACACGGCCTTCTTCACAAGGTGGCAGCAAGGACAGGAGCAGGGGAAACTGCCACTTACAAAACCATCAAATCTTGCAAGAACTCGCTCATTGTCATGAGAACAGCAGGAGAAACCACCCCCACAATCTAATCACCTTCTATCAGATCCCTCCCTTGACATGTGAAGATCACAATTTGAGATGAGATTTGTGTGGGGACACAGAGCCAAACAATATGAGGGAGTGATAAAAAGATTTGTTGTTATGATTATTGTAATGGCTTTATACATATATGTATATGTCAAAACTGATCACATTTTATAACTTAAATTTATGCAATTTATTTACTTCAGTTATACTTGATAAAGTTGTTTAAAAAAACTTAACATTGCATGATGTTTTGTTCAACTGATCTGATGATTTCTCCTCGAATTCAGTGGATATTACTACAATGTAAACTCTTTCTAGAGGAGACAAATGACATCCTAAATAACATTAGATATTGCAAATGAGAATGATATGGAAACCCAGTCATATCAGAGTAATAATTATTTGTCTCATAAACTAACCTAGATCATTGCACAATCATTCTGCCTGTCATAGATCTCGTGGTTTAAAATATTCTGAAATTACAGTTGATCCTTGGCATTTATAGCTTTGACATTCACAGTTTCAACAGCTCCCAGACACCTCAGAGACCCAGGATGGGGAGCAGTTGGTATTTTGCTGAGGCAGAAACATGAGGAGCACACACTGCTGGCCAGGCATGAGAAGTTAGTCGTGTGAATCACGAGTAACATCAGCCCACAGCCCACGTGCACTTCTGACCACAGTTTTGCTCGCTAATCCTTGCTGGGTTTGCAGTGGCCCTAATTGAGTGATCATGTGTGTGCAAGCATGCATACATGTCTGTCTACAGCAGGTAACTCAGAGAAAGAAAAAAAGGTGGTTAGCTTGTGGTGGGAGGACATACCTTACATGCCAATCTTAACAGAAGTGTGCCTCAGTCATTGTATTGATTTGGGAAATAGTCATTGAACTCAGACCAAGTGCCTTGCAATGCAGATGTGCCAACCATTTTCCTTTTGGGTTCAGAGCCCGGGGGAGACAAACACTGCCAAAGTCAGCAATTATAAGCATTATCAATGTCAGGGAGGGCATCAAGGGGGCTGTGGAAGTATCTGCTGTCTAGGGTGGGAGAGGATGTCAAGGCAGCCTTGCCTGAGAGAGGGAGGGCTGAACTGAGATTAGAAAAGTGAAACAGGCTGGGCACGGTGGCTCACACCTGTAATCCCAGCACTTTGGGAGGCCAAGGTGGGTGGATCACGAGGTCAGGAGTTCAAGACCAGCCTGGCCAAGATGATGAAACTCCATCTCTACTGAAAATACAAAAAAAGAAAAAAATAATAGCCAGGCAGGCACCTGTAATCCCAGCCACTTGGGAGGCTGAGGCAGAGAATTGCTTGAACCTAGGAGGCGGAAGTTGCAGTGAGCCGAGATTGCGCCACTGCGCTCCAGCCTGGGTGACAAGAGTGAGACTTGTCTCAAAGAAAAAGTGAAACAGAGCCTGAAGAAAGGAACAGGAGGCTGAATGGCATGGATTGTTGAGGAGGAACATTCTAGGCAGAGGAAACGTGCTAAGCTAAGGGGTGCTTGGAAGAAGGAAATTAGCCAAGGTAGTCTTTTAAGTTATGGATATTTCAAAAACTATTGCTCATAAATGCCCAGTCTGTTGTTTTATATGAAAAAAAGATCAATCATCTTGTCTTTGGAATCTATGTTACTTTTATTTATTTATTTATTTATTTATTTGAGACAGAGTCTCGCTCTGTCGCCCAGGCTGGAGTGCAGTGGCCAGATCTCAGCTCACTGCAAGCTCTGCCTCCCGGGTTCACACCATTCTCCTGCCTCAGCCTCCTGAGTAGCTGGGACTACAGGCGCCCGCCACCTCGCCCTGCTCGTTTTTTGTATTTTTTAGTAGAGACGGGGTTTCACTGTGTTAGCCAGGATGGTCTCGATCTCCTGACCTCGTGCTCCGCCCGTCTCGGCCTCCCAAAGTGCTGGGATTACAGGCTTGAGCCACCGTGCCCGGCCTATGTTACTTTTATATTTTAACTTTTATGGACTAATTTGCTATAGATTTTTGTGTTCTGCTTTTGGGGCATTTCATTTCTGGGAACATACAGTTTGAAGCATGAACAATACATAGTTTTTCTTGATTTTTTTCAGTGTGATTGATTTTATAAGGTAACTGTATTCGCTGAATTCAAATTCCCTGAAGGGAAGGTCAAATCGTTTTGCACAAAGATAGCAAATAATAAAACCATTCACAAATTCGATCACCAGTTATGAATGTGGAAGTCACTGCTGAGGTTTAGTCTCTCCAAAAGATACAATAAAATGATCCAACACAGTTGATAAAAGACATCGTTAAGGAAAAGAAAAAAACTTTAAAGATTTTTTAACTCCCAACTTGTCCTTATAAAACAAATAGCAAATTTTCTTGATTTTAATAAGTCATTAATTGTAAAATACACTTTAAAGAGCTGTTCATTTCACAAGAGAAAGAAGAACAGCACTACCACGTTAAATATATCACACTGATTGTCACATGTATTTGAATTTTGGAAATGCTGTAAAACTTAAATATTGGAAGAAAAAGTTTTAGAAAGAAAACAGCCACTCTAAGAATAACATCTTTTGAAAAGGCTGACTGTGTGCTAAGTCCTTTACTCAGTTCTTGTCATTTTATCCTCAGGAAAACTCTAAGTGGATAAGTCCTTTTTTTATTTTTATTTTTTATTTTTGGGATGGAGTTTCACTCTGTCGCCTAGGCTAGAGTGCAGTGGCACAATCTTGGCTCACCGCAACCTCCACTTCCCAAGTTGAAGTGATTCTCCTGCCTCAGCCTCCTGAGTAACTGGGATTACAGGCGCGCACCACCAAACCCAGCTAATTTTTGTATTTTTAGTAGAGATGGGGTTATGGGGTTTCACCATATTGGTCAGTCTGGTCTCAAACTCCTGATCTCGTGGTCCGCCTCCCTCAGTCTCCCAAAGTGCTGGGATTACAAGCGTGAGCCCCTGCGTCTGGCCCTAAGTCCTATTTCTATCTTTGCTGTACAAATGTACAAGCCAAGGTTCAATGCAGCTGAGCAGCTGAGTCAAGGCTAGAAAAGCTTTTACATCAATGAAATTTCCGTTACCAGGTCACACAGGAAGTTAGCAGGAGAGAGGAGAATCTTTGCAGTTCCCCTCGTCTCCTGGCAGAATTTTGCAACAGGATTACCTCCTCACAGGTCACAATGGCATGCTGTCTCCCAAAGAGATGAACCTAAAAAGAAGGAAGAAAATTATGAACTAGCCATCCCTTGTTCCCCAACAAACCTCAGTTCAAACTGAAGTTCCCAGTGTTCTGTTTTTCGTCTGCCAAATTGAGTGTCTTTGTGATATGTTAATCAGGACCACTAATCTCTCTAAAGCTGGCTGCAAAGCTTCTAGGTCACTTAATAAGAACCCTCTGATGGGAATGGGAAGTAAATGAAGATGATTGATTTCTGCAATTTTAGTGTTTTAAAACACCGGTAGCTTTATGCAATTTAGGTGAATGGAAAAAGAGTGGCTACTCATTGTGAAAAAACAATGGTGGTAGACACATATAGGCAGAGAGAGGAGGCAGTAAAAAAAATAAGATGAACAGGAAATGCTTTTGTTTATTGTTTGGTTTGGCTTTATGTATGCTTATTTAGAATATGAAAAAAAATCAAATAATAATTGCATTTAAATAAATTCAGATCATACAGAATGGGTATCACGAGGCTTGCTTTGCCTTTGGTGAAGTTCAAGTGAAACAGTGGGAGAAAGCATTTTTTCAACTGCAAAGAGCCATCTAAAAGTAACGGGTTACTCTCACAATAGTTATCAATTTCTCCCCCAGCTGCCAGAACAAGTTTGGCATGCAATTTAAGGAAGCGTTATGTATCATGAGTTCGTGCATATTCTTGCAGCACAGAAAACAGCCGATGGTGTGCCTTTTTGTTCTCGATCATTCAACTCTTGTTTTATGCATCTAAATCTTGCTAGAGATATTCTCAGCTCTAGACATTGCCTCCCAGGTCCCTCATTGTGATTCTGATTGTCAGAGAGGAATCCAATGAATCTGTGGGTTACTAGGAGATACTCTTTGGATGTTTTATACACTTTGCCCTTTTTGATATACAAAGGCAATGTAGGAGACAACCAAATAAACATTCCAGAGCCAGGTCCTGGAGATTCTTACACTGTGAACATCAGGCTTACCTGTGTAGCCTGGGATGTACTCGAAATTCAGTAAATTATCATGCAGCAAATGAATAAATACGTATCTCAAGAAACTTACATAATATAAATCCTTCATTAAAGGCAACATGTAAAAGAAAGCAGCTTGGCTCTTCATTAAGGAAATGCTTAATGGGTTAATGTGTTCAAATTCTGACAGAGAGCTGGTCTCAAATTCCAGCAGTCACTGACCAGCTGAATACCTGGGAAAAGTATGGTGTGTCTTTCTCTCTCATCTGTTTTCTTTCCTCTCTTCCCTCCTCCTCCCCTGTTTCTTCTTCTCTTTCACTTTCTCCCTCCTCATATTTAAAAACTTGGATTGAGTCATATTTCTTAGTTGATGTCATATTACTTTATCATTTGTCCTGTGGTGTTACGATATATATAGGTTTTCATCCAGGGCTCCTGGCTCCTAACTCCTTTAGCCCTGTTACAGTCTTTTGTTGCACTGCTGGGGGTGTCATAGGCTTCAGGGGCAGCCTCTGACCTTCCCCTACTCTTCTTTCACCTGTCTCAAGGCAGGACTTGACTCTCCCCATAGCTTTCTGATTGTGGGTCTTAACATCCTCCCCAGAGAGGGTCCCACCCTATACTCTGAGGGGAAGGAATGCTAATGTCATCAAACTTCCATAACAACCCAAGAGCACTGGTTGATCAGGTGGAAGTTTCTGGAGGTGGCTCGCGGTAAGGAGGACATGTTCCCTGTTCCCCACACCTCACCCTAGGCATCTCTTCATCTGTATCCTTCGTAACATCCTTTATAAGAAACTTGTAAATGTAAGCAAGTGTTTCCCTGAGCTCTGTGAACCACTCTAGCGCATTAATCAAACCCAAAGAGGCAGTTGTGTGAACCCCAACTTGAAGGAGGTTGGTCAGAAGTTCTGGAGGCCTAGACTTGCTACTGGTGGCTGTGGAGTGGGGCAGTCTTGGGGACTGAGCCTTCAACCTGTGAAATCTGACGCTATCTCCAGGTAGGGTCGTAATTGAATTGGAGGTCACCCAGCTGGTGCCTGCTGCTTGGTGGTGGGGGAGAAAACCCACACAGTTGATCAGAGAAGTCTTCTTCTGTGTTGATGATTGTTACTGCCATGTGAGAGCAAAGGAAAAACATAGTTTGGGAGTTTTAGAGAGTTTTTTCCCAATACAGTTTCTTACAGGGCTCCTCTTTCATTTTAATTTGTCGTTCATTTGTCATTTTGTCCCCATAATTCCCTCTAGCTCACCTGCTCAACCCATAGGCACCCATTCAAATGTATTTAATTTCAATCTCTTTGTTTACGTTTGTTCTTGCAAAACTAATGCAAGTATTGTTCATCATGCACACATTTGTATGTGATGTAAATACACTGTGAAGTGTGTGTGGGTGTGCACATATGCATGTATGTGTGTGTGTAATTTTAACATAGGTGGATAAATATGGTTCTTTCTTTGGAAAGGAATTGGAATCAGCCTTCGTCCTTTTCAGCACTAGGGATTTAAGATCTATCAATATTTCTTTCTTACCCTCACATTTTGTTTTTCATCTCTCTCAGTGATGGACACATAGATTGATTCTTAACCTCCTGCAGTGAAAATTATTACACAGATTTCCTGTGGACCTCTGTGATAATTTCTTCAGATTATACACCCAGGAGCCCAATTGCTGGTACATGGGTTATGCTTTATTTGGCTAAGTGCTAGCAGATTATATTTCAGAATCTCTAATTCTTTGTGATTTTATATATCAAAAGAGGATAATAGCATATGCTATGGTTTGAATGTGTCCTCCAGAATTCATGTATTGGAAACTTAATTCCCAGTGTGACAGTGTTGGGAGACTCCATCTAATGGAAGGTGTTTAGATAATGAGGTTTCTTCCCTAATAAATAGATCAATGCCATTATAAAAAGGGTTTATGGGAGTAGGTTCTCTCTTCTACAGTCTTGCCCTTCCATTTTTTTTTTTTTTTTTTTTTTTTCCCCATGTGATGATGCAGCAGGAAGACTTTGGCCAGATTCTAGCACCTTGATATTGGACTTTCCAACAACCAGAACAGAGTCATTACATTTCTGCTCATTATAAATTACCCAATCTCAGGTATTCTGTTACAGCAGCACAAAGTGGACTAAGATAGATTCTAATATACAAGTTTGTGGTGTGGTTTAGGTGAGAGGTGGCCTGTGAAGCACTAAGTCCATGCAACATGATCTGTCAGCCACATGGCAGCATATGACATGTCTCCTCCACCTTGTGCTTCTGGCATCCAGGTAGCAACCTATGGATGACGGTGCCCTGTGGCCACTCAGCCTGACAGAGTTTCCTGTAATCTGGGTGATTTAGGGGAGTGATTCTTAAACTTTTCTAAGCATCAAGATCACCTGGGGCAGGAGGGGGAGATGGGGCTTGTTAAAAGAAACTATAGAATTCTACCCATTTCTGTATCAGTAAGTGCAAGATGGAGACTGAAAATGTGCATTTCCAACATGTTCTCAGGTGCTGCTGCTGCTGCTGCTGGTGGTGGTTGTCCTGGGTCTACAGTTTGAGAATCTTTGTTCAGGGCAAGGTGGGGGTGGAGAGGTGAGGTTGAGGCACCAGGGTGACTCAGTGGAAGAAGCAGTACATCTTAACAGCATCAGCAAAATAAGCGTTCCAAACTAGAGAGCAATTTTAGAATTGGATAGTGGAACTTACAGAAACTGCATCTAACTAGCAATCCAGGAAAAATCAATATTTTGTTTTCTTTGCTTACTTTTATCTTACCAGTCTTCCTTCCCCAATTTCTTCCTTTCTCTTGCTCTCTCTTCCCCCTACATCCTTTCTATCTTCCTTTTATTTGCTTATTTATTTGTTTTATTTTAAGGCACCCTATTCTTTCTTTGTGCAAGTAATTTAAGAATACAAAAATATATTCTCCACAATCTGTGACCTAATTTGAACTGGAATCACATTTTAGCTTGAGCCTTTATAGATCAAACTTGCACTGTTCTTCTGTCATGAATTATTTTATTCCTAAAGCCTATGTTTTCTTATCTATCTTATCTATCCTAAAAATAAATGAAAGATAAATAAGATAACAGATATATTCAGGTAACTTTAAATCTCTGTACCTCAGTTTATTAATTGATATAATGGAGGTAATATTACTTGCTTCTTAGGGTTTCTGTGAAAAATAATTTAGTTAATGCATGTAAAGAACTAATGAGTGTTTGGCACATAAAAGTCAATGAATGTTGGCTGGGCATGGGGGCTCATGCCTGTAATCCCAACACTTTGGGAGGCTGAGGTGGGTGGATCACCTGAGGTCAGGAGTTCCAGACCAGCCCGACCAACATGGTGAAACCCCGTCTCTACTAAAAAGACAAAAATTAGCCGGGCGTGATGGTGCACACCTGT
Source organism: Rhinopithecus bieti (assembly GCF_001698545.2). Taxonomy (NCBI): domain Eukaryota; kingdom Metazoa; phylum Chordata; class Mammalia; order Primates; family Cercopithecidae; genus Rhinopithecus; species Rhinopithecus bieti. The sequence goes on from NW_016823722.1 coordinate 60,347, forward strand.
AATCCCAGCTACTCAGGAGGTTAAGGCAGGAGAATTTCTTGAACCCAGGAGCCGGAGGTGGCAATGAGCGGAGATGGCACCAGTGCAACCCAGCCTGGGACACAGAGTGAGACTCCATCTCCAAAAAAAAAAAGAACCAAAAAGTCGATGAATGTTAGCTATCATTGCCACTACTTATTAGTTAATACCATATGAAAGCCAAGTTGGAAATATTTAGAGGTGGGAATAGGGTAGAGTGAGGAGGAGTCTGGTGGCCTGGAAGGGGAGCATGTATGCATAGCTGGCCTGTGGGACTAGATGTTGCTTAAATAAAAATACAATCATGTTTGTACTGGAGCTGATTTCTGTCTTAGTTACGGATGGCATTCAACTGTAACAGAAACCCTAAAATAACAGTTGCCTGAACCGTGTAGCAGCTTTTTTTGCTTGTTTGTTTCACATGCTTGCAATCCAGAGATGGGATCCAAGCTTCTTCTCCTGTGTTGGTGCCTCATGTGTGGCTTTTGTTCCCACGTCACCTTTGAGGTTCAGCCGTCCTGTCCAAGTTCTAGCCCAGTTGTGGGAAGGAGACAGTGGGGACGGAGATGTCCTGTAAAGACATTTCCCAGTGCTCGTGCATGATGCTTCTTTCTGTGTCCCCTTGGCTGGAATTTAGACACATGTTCACATTGGGTGCAGCTGAAGATTGTATTCTTGGGAGGAGGACACAGGGGAGGCTAGCATTGAATTCTCCATTCCAGGAAGCTATAGGTCAACTGAAAACTGAGCTTCTGTTTCTATGGGAGATGGGAGAATGGCTCTTGGAGGACACCTGGAAATTTCTACTCTATCCCCATCTCTGTTAAACTCCAGATCAAAGAAACAGACAAAACCAACCACAATAGGTTTTCATCTGCATTCATTCCAATTGCTGCTGTAGCAATTAGCACAAACTTGGTGGCTTAAAACAATGCAGATTTATTTTCTGAACATTTTTGCAGGTCAGAAGTCTCACGGGGCTAAAATCAAGCTTTGTTGATGGAGCTGCATTCCTTCTAGAGGCTCTGGGGCTGAATCTGTTTCTCTGTCTTTCCCAGCTTCTAGAGGTCCCTGCATTTCTTGACACATGACCCCATCTTCCATCTCCAACGCCAGCAGCATAGCATTTTCCAGTCTCTCTCTTTCTGACCCTCCTCTCCCTTCTCATAAAAACCCCTGTGATGGCACTGGGGCCACCTGAATGGACAGCCCAGGATCATCTTCCTCTCTCGAGATCCTTAACTGAATCCCACGTGCAAAGCTCTTTCTGCCATGTCAAGTAACACATTCACAAGCTTGAAGGATTAGGACATAGGCATTTTGGAGAAACATTATTCAGCTTATTACATCCTCCTTGCTCCCAAAACGCCAAACTCTTCAAAATTATGATGCCCTCTGTTACATTTTTATTGATGACTACTCAGAGGTCAGTCATTCTACAGTGATCTAGTCGTCTCAGTTGCATTAACTGGAAATTTCTGTTTTGAGCAGTAGCCTTTCTTTTTAACAACTGCATCAAATTTGCTGGTATATCCGTTGATTCTTTTGTGTTAGTGCTTGTCAAGGTTCTTCCAGGATTCTCAAATTGGGCAATCACCTCTCTCGATAGTGAGAAAACCTTCCTATCCTGAGGATTTCTTCCTCTAGTATTTGCCACTGTCCTGTTCCTACTCATGTGATAGAGTGGGTTGCTTTTACAGCAATTATTTGGCTCCGAATATTGGGTCAAGTCTGACTGTGGCTCTGTGTAATCAGAAGTTTTTCCACAGAAATTGTAACTCAGCTCATCCCAATATATAATTATACATATCAGTTGATATTAAATATATCAGAATATATATTAATACAAAATAGTGTAATATAAATATTATATATAATAAAATAATATTTAACATAGTTTTATAATATCT